>NW_027308131.1:0-187000 GCF_047496885.1 Scyliorhinus torazame | reverse complement strand
GAAAGAGAGCGAAACGAGACGAAGGAGGGTGAAAGAGAGCAAAACGAGACGAAGGAGTGTAAAACAGAGCGAAACGAGACGAAGGAGGGTGCAAGAGAGCTAAACGAGACGAAGGAGGGTCAAAGACAGCGAAACAAGACGGTGGAGGGTGAAAGAGAGCGAAACGAGACGAAGGAGGGTGAAAGAGAGCGAAACGAGACGAAGGAGGGTGAAAGAGAGCGAAACCAGACGAAGGAGGGTGAAAGAGAGCGAAACGAGACGAAGGAGGGTGAAAGAGAGTGAAACGAGAAGAAGGAGGGTGAAAGAGAGCGAAACGAGATGATGGAGGGTGAAAGAGAGCGAAACGAGATGAAGGAGGGTCAAAGAGAGCCAATCGAGACGAAGGAGGGTGAAAGAGAGCGAAACGAGATGAAGGAGGGTGAAAGAGAGCTAAACGAGACGAAGGAGGCTGAAAGACGGCGAAACGAGACGAAGCCGGGTGGAACAGAGCGAAACAAGACGAAGGAGGGTGAAAGAGAGCGAAACGAGACGAAGGAGGGTGAAAGAGATCAAAACGAGACGAAGGAGTGTAAAACAGAGCGAAACGAGACGAAGGAGGGTGCAAGAGAGCTAAACGAGACGAAGGAGGGTCAAAGAGAGCGAAACAAGACGGTGGAGGGTGAAAGAGAGGGAAACGAGACGAAGGAGGGTGAAAGAGAGCGAAACCAGATGAAGGAGGGTGAAAGAGAGCGAAACGAGACGAAGGAGTGTGAAAGAGAGTGAAACGAGAAGAAGGAGGGTGAAAGAAAGCGAAACGAGATGAAGGAGGGTCAAAGAGAGCCAATCGAGACGAAGGAGGGTGAAAGAGAGCGAAACCAGACGAAGGAGGGTGAAAGAGAGCGAAACGAGACGAAGGAGGGTGAAAGAGAGCGAAACGAGACGAAGGAGTGTGAAAGAGAGTGAAACGAGAAGAAGGAGGGTGAAAGAAAGCGAAACGAGATGAAGGAGGGTCAAAGAGAGCCAGTCGAGACGAAGGAGGGTGAAAGAGAGCGAAACGAGATGAAGGAGGGTGAAAGAGAGCGAAACGAGACGAAGGAGTGTGAAAGAGAGTGAAACGAGAAGAAGGAGGGTGAAAGAAAGCGAAACGAGATGAAGGAGGGTCAAAGAGAGCCAATCGAGACGAAGGAGGGTGAAAGAGAGCGAAACCAGACGAAGGAGGGTGAAAGAGAGCGAAACGAGACGAAGGAGGGTGAAAGAGAGTGAAACGAGAAGAAGGAGGGTGAAAGAGAGCGAAACGAGATGATGGAGGGTGAAAGAGAGCGAAACGAGATGAAGGAGGGTCAAAGAGAGCCAATCGAGACGAAGGAGGGTGAAAGAGAGCGAAACGAGATGAAGGAGGGTGAAAGAGAGCTAAACGAGACGAAGGAGGCTGAAAGACGGCGATACGAGACGAAGCCGGGTGGAACAGAGCGAAACAAGACGAAGGAGGGTGAAAGAGAGCGAAACGAGACGAAGGAGGGTGAAAGAGAGCAAAACGAGACGAAGGAGTGTAAAACAGAGCGAAACGAGACGAAGGAGGGTGCAAGAGAGCTAAACGAGACGAAGGAGGGTCAAAGAGAGCGAAACAAGACGGTGGAGGGTGAAAGAGAGCGAAACGAGACGAAGGAGGGTGAAAGAGAGCGAAACCAGATGAAGGAGGGTGAAAGAGAGCGAAACGAGACGAAGGAGTGTGAAAGAGAGTGAAACGAGAAGAAGGAGGGTGAAAGAAAGCGAAACGAGATGAAGGAGGGTCAAAGAGAGCCAATCGAGACGAAGGAGGGTGAAAGAGAGCGAAACGAGATGAAGGAGGGAGAAAGAGAGCTAAACGAGACTAAGGAGGGTGAAAGAGAGCGAAACGAGATGAAGGAGGGTGAAAGAGAGCGAATCGAGTCTAAGGAAGGTGAAAGAGAGCGAAACGAGAGGAAGGAGGGTGAAAGAGATCGAAACGAGACAAAGTAGGATGAAAGAGAGCGAAACGAGACGAAGGAGGGTGAAAGAGAGCGAAACAAGATGAAGGAGGGTGAAAGAGAGTGAAACGAGACGAAGGAGGGTGAAAGAGAGCGAAAGGAGTCGAAGGAGGGTGAAAGAGAGCAGAACGAGACGAAGGAGGGTGAAAGAGAACAAAACGAGACGAAGGAGGGTGAAAGAGAGTGAAACGAGACGAAGGAGGGTGAAAGAGGGCGAAACAAGACGAAGGCGGATGGAACAGAGCGAAACAAGATGAAGGAGGGTGAAAGAGAGCGAAACGAGACGAAGGAGGGTGAAAGAGAGCAAAACGAGACGAAGGAGTGTAAAACAGAGCGAAACGAGACGAAGGAGGGTCAAAGATAGCGAAACAAGACGGTGGAGCGTGAAAGAGAGCGAAACGAGACGAAGGAGGATGAAAGAGAGCGAAACTAGACGATGGAGGGTGAAAGAGAGCAAAACGAGAGGAAGAAGGGTGAAAGAGAGCGAAACGAGACGAAGGAGGGTGAAAGAGAGCGAAACAAGATGAAGGAGGGTGGAAGAGAGCGAAACGAGACGAAGGAGGGTGAAAGAGAGCGAAACGAGATGAAGGAGGGTGAAAGAGAGCTAAACGAGACGAAGGAGGGTCACAGAGAGCAAAACGAGACGAAAGATGGTAAAAGCGAGCGAAACGAGACGAAGGAGGGTGAAAGAGGACGAAACGAGATGAAGGAGGGTCAAAGAGAGCGAAACGAGATGAAGGAGGGTGAAAGAGAGCTAAACGAGACGAAGGAGGGTCACAGAGAGCAAAACGAGACGAAAGAGGGTAAAAGAGGGAGAAACGAGACGGTGGAGGGTGAAAGAGAGCGAAACGAGACGAAGGAGGGTGAAAGAGAGCGAAACAAGACGAAGGAGGGCGAAAGAGAGCAAAACGAGAGGAAGGAGGGTGAAAGAGAGCGAAACGCGATGAAGGAGGGTGAAAGAGAGCGAAATGAGATGAAGGAGGGTGAAAGAGAGCGAAACGAGACAAAGGAGGGTGAAAGAGAGCGAAAGGAGTCGAAGGAGGTTGAAAGAGAGCGGAACGAGACGAAGGAGGGTGAAAGAGAACGAAACGAGACGAAGGAGGGTGAAAGAGAGTGAAACGAGACGAAGGAGGCTGAAAGAGGGCGAAACGAGACGAAGCCGGGTGGAACAGAGCGAAACAAGACGAAGGAGGGTGAAAGAGAGCGAAACGAGACGAAGGAGGGTGAAAGAGAGCAAAACGAGACGAAGGAGTGTAAAACAGAGAGAAACGAGACGAAGGAGGGTGCAAGAGAGCTAAACGAGACGAAGGAGGGTCAAAGACAGCGAAACAAGACGGTGGAGGGTGAAAGAGAGCGAAACGAGACGAAGGAGGGTGAAAGAGAGCGAACCGAGACGAAGGAGGGTGAAAGAGAGCGAAACCAGACGAAGGAGGGTGAAAGAGAGCGAAACGAGACGAAGGAGGGTGAAAGAGAGCGAAACCAGACGAAGGAGGGTGAAAGAGGGCGAAACGAGACGAAGGCGGATGGAACAGAGCGAAACAAGATGAAGGAGGGTGAAAGAGAGCGAAACGAGACGAAGGAGTGTGAAAGAGAGCGAAAGGAGTCGAAGGAGGGTGAAAGAGAGTGGAACGAGTCAAAGGAGGGTGAAAGAGAGCGAAACGAGACGAAGGAGGGTGAAAGAGAGCGAAACGAGACGAAGGAGGGTGAAAGAGAGCGAAACGAGAAGAAGGAGGGTGAAAGAGAGCGAAACGAGACGAAGGAGGGTGAAAGAGAGCGAAACGAGATGAAGGAGGGTCAAAGAGAGCGAAACGACACATTGGAGGGTGAAAGAGAGCGAAACGAGATGAAGGAGGGTCAAAGAGAGCGAAACGAGACGAAGGAGGGTGAAAGAGAGCGAAACGAAATGAAGGAGGGTGAAAGAGAGCTAAACGAGACGAAGAGAGCGAAACGAGAGGAAGGAGGGTGAAAGAGAGCAGAACGAGACGAAGGAGGGTGAAAGAGAACGAAACGAGACGAAGGAGGGTGAAAGAGAGTGAAACGAGACGAAGGAGGGTGAAAGAGGGCGAAACGAGACGAAGGCGGATGGAACAGAGCGAAACAAGATGAAGGAGGGTGAAAGAGAGCGAAACGAGACGAAGGAGGGTGAAAGAGAGCAAAACGAGACGAAGGAGTGTAAAACAGAGCGAAACGAGACGAAGGAGGGTCAAAGAGAGCGAAACAAGACGGTGGAGCGTGAAAGAGAGCGAAACGAGACGAAGGAGGATGAAAGAGAGCGAAACTAGACGATGGAGGGTGAAAGAGAGCAAAACGAGAGGAAGAAGGGTGAAAGAGAGCGAAACGAGACGAAAGAGGGTAAAAGAGAGCGAAAGGAGACGGTGGAGGGTGAAAGAGAGCGAAACGAGACGAAGGAGGGTGAAAGAGAGCGAAACAAGACGAAGGAGGGCGAAAGAGAGCGAAACGAGAGGAAGGAGGGTGAAAGAGAGCGAAACGAGGTGAAGAGGGTGAAAGAGAGCGAAACGAGATGAAGGAGGGTGAAAGAGAGTGAAACGAGACGAAGCAGGGTGAAAGAGAGCGAAAGGAGTCGAAGGAGGGTGAAAGAGAGCGGAACGAGACGAAGGAGGGTGAAAGAGAACGAAACGAGACGAAGGAGGGTGAAAGAGAGTGAAACGAGACGAAGGAGGGTGAAAGAGGGCGAAACGAGACGAAGGCGGATGGAACAGAGCGAAACAAGATGAAGGAGGGTGAAAGAGAGCGAAACGAGACGAAGGAGTGTGAAAGAGAGCAAAACGAGATGAAGGAGTGTAAAACAGAGCGAAACGAGACGAAGGAGGGTGCAAAAGAGCTAAACGAGACGAAGGAGGGTCAAAGAGAGCGAAACAAGACGGTGGAGCGTGAAAGAGAGCGAAACGAGATGAAGGAGGATGAAAGAGAGCGAAACGAGACGATGGAGGGTGAAAGAGAGCGAAACGAGAGGAAGAAAGGTGAAAGAGAGCGAAACGAGACGAAGGAGGGTGAAAGAGAGCAAAACGAGATGAAGGAGTGTAAAACAGAGCGAAACGAGACGAAGGAGGGTGCAAGAGAGCTAAACGAGACGAAGAAGGGTCAAAGAGAGCGAAACAAGACGGTGGAGGCTGAAAGAGAGCGAAACGAGACGAAGGAGGGTGAAAGAGAGCGAAACGAGATGATGGAGTGTGAAAGAGAGCGAAACGAGAGGAAGGAGGGTGAAAGAGAGCGAAACGAGAAGAAGGAGGGTGAAAGAGAGCGAAACGAGATGAAGGAGGGTGGAAGAGAGCGAAACGAGACGAAGGAGAGTAAAAGAGAGAGAAACGAGACGAAGGAAGGTGAAAGAGAGCGAAACGAGAAGAGGGAAGGTGAAAGAGAGCGAAACGAGACGAAGGAGGGTGAAAGAGAGCGAAAGGAGATGAAGGAGGGTGAAAGAGAGCGAAAGGTGTCGAAGGAGGGTGAAAGAGAGTGGAACGAGACGAAGGAGGGTGAAGGAGACCGAAACGAGATGAAGTAGGGTGAAAGAGAGCGAAACAAGACGGTGGAGCGTGAAAGAGAGCGAAACGAGACGAAGGAGGATGAAAGAGAGCGAAACTAGACGATGGAGGGTGAAAGAGAGCAAAACGAGAGGAAGAAGGGTGAAAGAGAGCGAAACGAGACGAAGGAGGGTGAAAGAGAGGGAAACGAGAAGAAGGAGGGTGAAAGAGAGCGAAACGAGATGAAGGAGGTTGAAAGAGAGCGAAACGAGATGAAGGAGGGTCAAAGAGAGCAAAACGAGACGAAGGAGGGTGAAAGAGAGCGAAACGAGATGAAGGAGAGTGAAAGAGAGCTAAACGAGACGAAGGAGGGTCACAGAGAGCAAAACGAGACGAAAGATGGTAAAAGAGAGCGAAACGAGACGGTGGAGGGTGAAAGAGAGCGAAACGAGACGAAGGAGGGTGAAAGAGAGCGAAACAAGATGAAGGAGGGCGAAAGAGAGCGAAACGAGAGGAAGGAGGGTGAAAGAGAGCGAAACGAGATGAAGGAGGGTGAAAGAGAGCGAAACGAGATGAAGGAGGGTGAAAGAGAGTGAAACGAGACGAAGGAGGGTGAAAGAGAACGAAAGGAGTCGAAGGAGGGTGAAAGAGAGCGGAACGAGACAAAGGAGGGTGAAAGAGAACGAAACGAGACGAAGGAGGGTAAAAGAGAGTGAAAGGAGACGAAGGAGGGTGAAAGAGGGCGAAACGAGACGAAGGCGGATGGAACAGAGCGAAACAAGATGAAGGAGGGTTATAGAGAGCGAAACGAGACGAAGGAGTGTGAAAGAGAGCGAAAGGAGTCGAAGGAGGGTGAAAGAGAGTGGAACGAGTCAAAGGAGGGTGAAAGAGAGCGAAACGAGACGAAGGAGGGTGAAAGAGAGCGAAACGAGACGAAGGAGGGTGAAAGAGAGCGAAACGAGAAGAAGGAGGGTGAAAGAGAGCGAAACGAGACGAAGGAGGGTGAAAGAGAGCGAAACGAGATGAAGGAGGGTCAAAGAGAGCGAAACGACACATTGGAGGGTGAAAGAGAGCGAAACGAGATGAAGGAGGGTCAAAGAGAGCGAAACGAGACGAAGGAGGGTGAAAGAGAGCGAAACGAAATGAAGGAGGGTGAAAGAGAGCTAAACGAGACGAAGAGAGCGAAACGAGAGGAAGGAGGGTGAAAGAGAGCGAAACGAGATGAAGGAGGGTGAAAGAGAGCGAATCGAGACTAAGGAAGGTGAAAGAGAGCGAAACGAGAGGAAGGAGGGTGAAAGAGAGCGAAACGAGACAAAGTAGGATGAAAGAGAGCGAAACGAGACGAAGGAGGGTGAAAGAGAGCGAAACAAGATGAAGGAGGGTGAAAGAGAGTGAAACGAGACGAAGGAGGGTGAAAGAGAGCGAAAGGAGTCGAAGGAGGGTGAAAGAGAGCAGAACGAGACGAAGGAGGGTGAAAGAGAACAAAACGAGACGAAGGAGGGTGAAAGAGAGTGAAACGAGACGAAGGAGGGTGAAAGAGGGCGAAACGAGACGAAGGCGGATGGAACAGAGCGAAACAAGATGAAGGAGGGTGAAAGAGAGCGAAACGAGACGAAGGAGGGTGAAAGAGAGCAAAACGAGACGAAGGAGTGTAAAACAGAGCGAAACGAGACGAAGCAGGGTCAAAGAGAGCGAAACAAGACGGTGGAGCGTGAAAGAGAGCGAAACGAGACGAAGGAGGATGAAAGAGAGCGAAACTAGACGATGGAGGGTGAAAGAGAGCAAAACGAGAGGAAGAAGGGTGAAAGAGAGCGAAACGAGACGAAGGAGGGTGAAAGAGAGCGAAACAAGATGAAGGAGGGTGGAAGAGAGCGAAACGAGACGAAGGAGGGTGTAAGAGAGCGAAACGAGATGAAGGAGGGTGAAAGAGAGCTAAACGAGACGAAGGAGGGTCACAGAGAGCAAAACGAGACGAAAAAGGGTAAAAGAGAGCGAAACGAGACGAAGGAGGGTGAAAGAGGACGAAACGAGATGAAGGAGGGTCAAAGAGAGCGAAACGAGATGAAGGAGGGTGAAAGAGAGCTAAACGAGACGAAGGAGGGTCACAGAGAGCAAAACGAGACGAAAGAGGGTAAAAGAGAGCGAAACGAGATGGTGGAGGGTGAAAGAGAGCGAAACGAGACGAAGGAGGGTGAAAGAGAGCGAAACAAGACGAAGGAGGGCGAAAGAGAGCGAAACGAGAGGAAGGAGGGTGAAAGAGAGCGAAACGAGATGAAGAGGGTGAAAGAGAGCGAAACGAGATGAAGGAGGGTGAAAGAGAGTGAAACGAGACGAAGGAGGATGAAAGAGAGCGAAAGGAGTCGAAGGAGGGTGAAAGAGAGCGGAACGAGACGAAGGAGGGTGAAAGAGAACAAAACGAGATGAAGGAGGGTGAAAGAGAGTGAAACGAGACGAAGGAGGGTGAAAGAGGGCGAAACGAGACGAAGGCGGATGGAACAGAGCGAAACAAGATGAAGGAGGGTGAAAGAGAGCGAAACGAGACGAAGCAGTGTGAAAGAGAGCGAAAGGAGTCGAAGGAGGGTGAAAGGGAGTGGAACGAGTCAAAGGAGGGTGAAAGAGAGCGAAACGAGACGAAGGAGGGTGAAAGAGAGCGAAACGAGACGAAGGAGGGTGAAAGAGAGCGAAACGAGAAGAAGGAGGGTGAAAGAGAGCGAAACGAGACGAAGGAGGGTGAAAGAGAGCGAAACGAGATGAAGGAGGGTCAAAGAGAGCGAAACGACACATTGGAGGGTGAAAGAGAGCGAAACGAGATGAAGGAGGGTCAAAGAGAGCGAAACGAGACGAAGGAGGGTGAAAGAGAGTGAAACGAAATGAAGGAGGGTGAAAGAGAGCTAAACGAGACGAAGAGAGCGAAACGAGAGGAAGGAGGGTGAAAGAGAGCAGAACGAGACGAAGGAGGGTGAAGGAGAACGAAACGAGACGAAGGAGGGTGAAAGAGAGTGAAACGAGACGAAGGAGGGTGAAAGAGGGCGAAACGAGACGAAGGCGGATGGAACAGAGCGAAACAAGATGAAGGAGGGTGAAAGAGAGCGAAACGAGACGAAGGAGGGTGAAAGAGAGCAAAACGAGACGAAGGAGTGTAAAACAGAGCGAAACGAGACGAAGGAGGGTCAAAGAGAGCGAAACTAGACGATGGAGGGTGAAAGAGAGCAAAACGAGAGGAAGAAGGGTGAAAGAGAGCGAAACGAGACGAAAGAGGGTAAAAGAGAGCGAAAGGAGACGGTGGAGGGTGAAAGAGAGCGAAACGAGACGAAGGAGGGTGAAAGAGAGCGAAACAAGACGAAGGAGGGCGAAAGAGAGCGAAACGAGAGGAAGGAGGGTGAAAGAGAGCGAAACGAGATGAAGAGGGTGAAAGAGAGCGAAACGAGATGAAGGAGGGTGAAAGAGAGTGAAACGAGACGAAGCAGGGTGAAAGAGAGCGAAAGGAGTCGAAGGAGGGTGAAAGAGAGCGGAACGAGACGAAGGAGGGTGAAAGAGAACGAAACGAGACGAAGGAGGGTGAAAGAGAGTGAAACGAGACGAAGGAGGGTGAAAGAGGGCGAAACGAGACGAAGGCGGATGGAACAGAGCGAAACAAGATGAAGGAGGGTGAAAGAGAGCGAAACGAGACGAAGGAGTGTGAAAGAGAGCAAAACGAGATGAAGGAGTGTAAAACAGAGCGAAACGAGACGAAGGAGGGTGCAAAAGAGCTAAACGAGACGAAGGAGGGTCAAAGAGAGCGAAACAAGACGGTGGAGCGTGAAAGAGAGCGAAACGAGACGAAGGAGGATGAAAGAGAGCGAAACGAGACGATGGAGGGTGAAAGAGAGCGAAACGAGAGGAAGAAAGGTGAAAGAGAGCGAAACGAGACGAAGGAGGGTGAAAGAGAGCAAAACGAGATGAAGGAGTGTAAAACAGAGCGAAACGAGATGAAGGAGGGTGCAAGAGAGCTAAACGAGACGAAGAAGGGTCAAAGAGAGCGAAACAAGACGGTGGAGGCTGAAAGAGAGCGAAACGAGACGAAGGAGGGTGAAAGAGAGCGAAACGAGATGATGGAGTGTGAAAGAGAGCGAAACGAGAGGAAGGAGGGTGAAAGAGAGCGAAACGAGAAGAAGGAGGGTGAAAGAGAGCGAAACGAGATGAAGGAGGGTGGAAGAGAGCGAAACGAGACGAAGGAGAGTAAAAGAGAGAGAAACGAGACGAAGGAAGGTGAAAGAGAGCGAAACGAGAAGAGGGAAGGTGAAAGAGAGCGAAACGAGACGAAGGAGGGTGAAAGAGAGCGAAAGGAGATGAAGGAGGGTGAAAGAGAGCGAAAGGTGTCGAAGGAGGGTGAAAGAGAGTGGAACGAGAAGAAGGAGGGTGAAGGAGACCGAAACGAGATGAAGTAGGGTGAAAGAGAGCGAAACGAGACGAAGGAGGGTGAAAGAGAGGGAAACGAGAAGAAGGAGGGTGAAAGAGAGCGAAACGAGACGAAGGAGGTAGAAAGAGAGCGAAACGAGATGAAGGAGGGTCAAAGAGAGCAAAACGAGACGAAGGAGGGTGAAAGAGAGCGAAACGAGATGAAGGAGAGTGAAAGAGAGCTAAACGAGACGAAGGAGGGTCACAGAGAGCAAAACGAGATGAAAGATGGTAAAAGAGAGCGAAACGAGACGGTGGAGGGTGAAAGAGAGCAAAACGAGACGAAGGAGGGTGAAAGAGAGCGAAACAAGATGAAGGAGGGCGAAAGAGAGCGAAACGAGAGGAAGGAGGGTGAAAGAGAGCAAAACGAGATGAAGGAGGGTGAAAGAGAGCGAAACGAGATGAAGGAGGGTGAAAGAGAGTGAAACGAGACGAAGGAGGGTGAAAGAGAACGAAAGGAGTCGAAGGAGGGTGAAAGAGAGCGGAACGAGACAAAGGAGGGTGAAAGAGAACGGAACGAGACGAAGGAGGGTAAAAGAGAGTGAAAGGAGACGAAGGAGGGTGAAAGAGGGCGAAACGAGACGTAGGCGGATGGAACAGAGCGAAACAAGATGAAGGAGGGTGAAAGAGAGCGAAACGAGACGAAGGAGTGTGAAAGAGAGCGAAAGGAGTCGAAGGAGGGTGAAAGAGAGTGGAACGAGTCAAAGGAGGGTGAAAGAGAGCGAAACGAGACGAAGGAGGGTGAAAGAGAGCGAAACGAGACGAAGGAGGGTGAAAGAGAGCGAAACGAGAAGAAGGAGGGTGAAAGAGAGCGAAACGAGACGAAGGAGGGTGAAAGAGAGCGAAACGAGATGAAGGAGGGTCAAAGAGAGCGAAACGACACATTGGAGGGTGAAAGAGAGCGAAACGAGATGAAGGAGGGTCAAAGAGAGCGAAACGAGACGAAGGAGGGTGAAAGAGAGCGAAAAATGAAGGAGGGTGAAAGAGAGCTAAACGAGACGAAGAGAGCGAAACGAGAGGAAGGAGGGTGAAAGAGAGCGAAACGAGATGAAGGAGGATGAAAGAGAGCGAAACGAGATGAAGGAGGGTGAAAGAGAGTGAAACGAGACGAAGGAGGGTGAAAGAGAGCGAAAGGAGTCGAAGGAGGGTGAAAGAGAGCAGAACGAGACGAAGGAGGGTGAAAGAGAACAAAACGAGACGAAGGAGCGTGAAAGAGAGTGAAACGAGACGAAGGAGGGTGAAAGAGGGCGAAACGAGACGAAGGCGGATGGAACAGAGCGAAACAAGATGAAGGAGGGTGAAAGAGAGCGAAACGAGACGAAGGAGGGTGAAAGAGAGCAAAACGAGACGAACGAGTGTAAAACAGAGCGAAACGAGACGAAGGAGGGTCAAAGAGAGCGAAACAAGACGGTGGAGCGTGAAAGAGAGCGAAACGAGACGAAGGAGGATGAAAGAGAGCGAAACTAGACGATGGAGGGTGAAAGAGAGCAAAACGAGAGGAAGAAGGGTGAAAGAGAGCGAAACGAGACGAAGGAGGGTGAAAGAGAGCGAAACGAGAAGAAGGAGGGTGGAAGAGAGCGAAACGAGACGAAGGAGGGTGAAAGAGAGCGAAACGAGATGAAGGAGGGTGAAAGAGAGCTAAACGAGCAGAAGGAGGGTCACAGAGAGTAAAACGAGACGAAAGAGGGTAAAAGAGAGCGAAACGAGACGAAGGAGGGTGAAAGAGGACGAAACGAGATGACGGAGGGTCAAAGAGAGCGAAACGAGATGAAGGAGGGTGAAAGAGAGCTAAACGAGACGAAGGAGGGTCACAGAGAGCAAAACGAGACGAAAGAGGGTAAAAGAGAGCGAAAGGAGACGGTGGAGGGTGAAAGAGAGCGAAACGAGACGAAGGAGGGTGAAAGAGAGCGAAACAAGACGAAGGAGGGCGAAAGAGAGCGAAACGAGAGGAAGGAGGGTGAAAGAGAGCGAAACGAGATGAAGAGGGTGAAAGAGAGCGAAACGAGATGAAGGAGGGTGAAAGAGAGTGAAACGAGACAAAGCAGGGTGAAAGAGAGCGAAAGGAGTCGAAGGAGGGTGAAAGAGAGCGGAACGAGACGAAGGAGGGTGAAAGTGAACGAAACGAGACGAAGGAGGGTGAAAGAGAGTGAAACGAGACGAAGGAGGGTGAAAGAGGGCGAAACGAGACGAAGGCGGATGGAACAGAGCGAAACAAGATGAAGGAGGGTGAAAGAGAGCGAAACGAGACGAAGGAGTGTGAAAGAGAGCAAAACGAGATGAAGGAGTGTAAAACAGAGCGAAACGAGACGAAGGAGGGTGTAAAAGAGCTAAACGAGACGAAGGAGGGTCAAAGAGAGCGAAACAAGACGGTGGAGCGTGAAAGAGAGCGAAACGAGACGAAGGAGGATGAAAGAGAGCGAAACGAGACGATGGAGGGTGAAAGAGAGCGAAACGAGAGGAAGAAAGGTGAAAGAGAGCGAAACGAGACGAAGGAGGGTGAAAGAGAGCAAAACGAGATGAAGGAGTGTAAAACAGAGCGAAACGAGACGAAGGAGGGTGCAAGAGAGCTAAACGAGACGAAGAAGGGTCAAAGAGAGCGAAACAAGACGGTGGAGGCTGAAAGAGAGCGAAACGAGATGAAGGAGGGTGAAAGAGAGCGAAACGAGATGATGGAGTGTGAAAGAGAGCGAAACGAGAGGAAGGAGGGTGAAAGAGAGCGAAACGAGAAGAAGGAATGTGAAAGAGAGCGAAACGAGATGAAGGAGGGTGGAAGAGAGCGAAACGAGACGAAGGAGAGTAAAAGAGAGAGAAACGAGACGAAGGAAGGTGAAAGAGAGCGAAACGAGAAGAGGGAAGGTGAAAGAGAGCGAAACGAGACGAAGGAGGGTGAAAGAGAGCGAAAGGAGATGAAGGAGGGTGAAAGTGAGCGAAAGGTGTCGAAGGAGGGTGAAAGAGAGTGGAACGAGACGAAGGAGGGTGAAGGAGACCGAAACGAGATGAAGTAGGGTGAAAGAGAGCGAAACGAGACGAAGGAGGGTGAAAGAGAGTGAAACGAGATGAAGGAGAGTGAAAGAGAGCTAAACGAGACGAAGGAGGGTCACAGAGAGCAAAACGAGACGAAAGAGGGTAAAAGAGAGCGAAACGAGACGAAGGAGAGTAAAAGAGAGAGAAACGAGACGAAGGAAGGTGAAAGAGAGCGAAACGAGAAGAGGGAAGGTGAAAGAGAGCGAAACGAGACGAAGGAGGGTGAAAGAGAGCGAAAGGAGATGAAGGAGGGTGAAAGTGAGCGAAAGGTGTCGAAGGAGGGTGAAAGAGAGTGGAACGAGACGAAGGAGGGTGAAGGAGACCGAAACGAGATGAAGTAGGGTGAAAGAGAGCGAAACGAGACGAAGGAGGGTGAAAGAGAGTGAAACGAGATGAAGGAGAGTGAAAGAGAGCTAAACGAGACGAAGGAGGGTCACAGAGAGCAAAACGAGACGAAAGAGGGTAAAAGAGAGCGAAACGAGACGGTGGAGGGTGAAAGAGAGCGAAACTAAACGAAGGAGGGTGAAAGAGAGCGAAACAAGACGAAGGAGGGCGAAAGAGAGCGAAACGAGAGGAAGGAGGGTGAAAGAGAGCGAAACGAGATGAAGAGGGTGAAAGAGAGCGAAACGAGATGAAGGAGGGTGAAAGAGAGTGAAACGAGACGAAGCAGGGTGAAAGAGAGCGAAAGGAGTCGAAGGAGGGTGAAAGAGAGCGGAACGAGACGAAGGAGGGTGAAAGAGAACGAAACGAGACGAAGGAGGGTGAAAGAGAGTGAAACGAGACGAAGGAGGGTGAAAGAGGGCGAAACGAGACGAAGGCGGATGGAACAGAGCGAAACAAGATGAAGGAGGGTGAAAGAGAGCGAAACGAGACGAAGGAGTGTGAAAGAGAGCAAAACGAGATGAAGGAGTGTAAAACAGAGCGAAACGAGACGAAGGAGGGTGCAAAAGAGCTAAACGAGACGAAGGAGGGTCAAAGAGAGCGAAACAAGACGGTGGAGCGTGAAAGAGAGCGAAACGAGACGAAGGAGGATGAAAGAGAGCGAAACGAGACGATGGAGGGTGAAAGAGAGCGAAACGAGAGGAAGAAAGGTGAAAGAGAGCGAAACGAGACGAAGGAGGGTGAAAGAGAGCAAAACGAGATGAAGGAGTGTAAAACAGAGCGAAACGAGACGAAGGAGGGTGCAAGAGAGCTAAACGAGACGAAGAAGGGTCAAAGAGAGCGAAACAAGACGGTGGAGGCTGAAAGACAGCGAAACGAGACGAAGGAGGGTGAAAGAGAGCGAAACGAGATGATGGAGTGTGAAAGAGAGCGAAACGAGAGGAAGGAGGGTGAAAGAGAGCGAAACGAGAAGAAGGAGGGTGAAAGAGAGCGAAACGAGATGAAGGAGGGTGGAAGAGAGCGAAACGAGACGAAGGAGAGTAAAAGAGAGAGAAACGAGACGAAGGAAGGTGAAAGAGAGCGAAACGAGAAGAGGGAAGGTGAAAGAGAGCGAAACGAGACGAAGGAGGGTGAAAGAGAGCGAAAGGAGATGAAGGAGGGTGAAAGAGAGCGAAAGGTGTCGAAGGAGGGTGAAAGAGAGTGGAACGAGACGAAGGAGGGTGAAGGAGACCGAAACGAGATGAAGTAGGGTGAAAGAGAGCGAAACGAGACGAAGGAGGGTGAAAGAGAGGGAAACGAGAAGAAGGAGGGTGAAAGAGAGCGAAACGAGACGAAGGAGGTTGAAAGAGAGCGAAACGAGATGAAGGAGGGTCAAAGAGAGCAAAACGAGACGAAGGAGGGTGAAAGAGAGCGAAACGAGATGAAGGAGAGTGAAAGAGAGCTAAACGAGACGAAGGAGGGTCACAGAGATCAAAACGAGACGAAAGATGGTAAAAGAGAGCGAAACGAGACGGTGGAGGGTGAAAGAGAGCGAAACGAGACGAAGGAGGGTGAAAGAGAGCGAAACAAGATGAAGGAGGGCGAAAGAGAGCGAAACGAGAGGAAGGAGGGAGAAAGAGAGCGAAACGAGATGAAGGAGGGTGAAAGAGAGCGAAACGAGATGAAGGAGGGTGAAAGAGAGTGAAACGAGACGAAGGAGGGTGAAAGAGAACGAAAGGAGTCGAAGGAGGGTGAAAGAGAGCGGAACGAGACAAAGGAGGGTGAAAGAGAACGAAACGAGACGAAGGAGGGTAAAAGAGAGTGAAAGGAGACGAAGGAGGGTGAAAGAGGGCGAAACGAGACGTAGGCGGATGGAACAGAGCGAAACAAGATGAAGGAGGGTGAAAGAGAGCGAAACGAGACGAAGGAGTGTGAAAGAGAGCGAAAGGAGTCGAAGGAGGGTGAAAGAGAGTGGAACGAGTCAAAGAAGGGTGAAAGAGAGCGAAACGAGACGAAGGAGGGTGAAAGAGAGCGAAACGAGACGAAGGAGGGTGAAAGAGAGCGAAACGAGAAGAAGGAGGGTGAAAGAGAGCGAAACGAGACGAAGGAGGGTGAAAGAGAGCGAAACGAGATGAAGGAGGGTCAAAGAGAGCGAAACGACACATTGGAGGGTGAAAGAGAGCGAAACGAGATGAAGGAGGGTCAAAGAGAGCGAAACGTGACGAAGGAGGGTGAAAGAGAGCGAAACGAAATGAAGGAGGGTGAAAGAGAGCTAAACGAGACGAAGAGAGCGAAACGAGAGGAAGGAGGGTGAAAGAGAGCGAAACGAGATGAAGGAGGATGAAAGAGAGCGAAACGAGATGAAGGAGGGTGAAAGAGAGTGAAACGAGACGAAGGAGGGTGAAAGAGAGCGAAAGGAGTCGAAGGAGGGTGAAAGAGAGCAGAACGAGACGAAGGAGGGTGAAAGAGAACAAAACGAGACGAAGGAGCGTGAAAGAGAGTGAAACGAGACGAAGGAGGGTGAAAGAGGGCGAAACGAGACGAAGGCGGATGGAACAGAGCGAAACAAGATGAAGGAGGGTGAAAGAGAGCGAAACGAGACGAAGGAGGGTGAAAGAGAGCAAAACGAGACGAACGAGTGTAAAACAGAGCGAAACGAGACGAAGGAGGGTCAAAGAGAGCGAAACAAGACGGTGGAGCGTGAAAGAGAGCGAAACGAGACGAAGGAGGATGAAAGAGAGCGAAACTAGACGACGGAGGGTGAAAGAGAGCAAAACGAGAGGAAGAAGGGTGAAAGAGAGCGAAACGAGACGAAGGAGGGTGAAAGAGAGCGAAACGAGAAGAAGGAGGGTGGAAGAGAGCGAAACGAGACGAAGGAGGGTGAAAGAGAGCGAAACGAGATGAAGGAGGGTGAAAGAGAGCTAAACGAGAAGAAGGAGGGTCACAGAGAGTAAAACGAGACGAAAGAGGGTAAAAGAGAGCGAAACGAGACGAAGGAGGGTGAAAGAGGACGAAACGAGATGAAGGAGGGTCAAAGAGAGCGAAACGAGATGAAGGAGGGTGAAAGAGAGCTAAACGAGACGAAGGAGGGTCACAGAGAGCAAAACGAGACGAAAGAGGGTAAAAGAGAGCGAAAGGAGACGGTGGAGGGTGAAAGAGAGCGAAACGAGACGAAGGAGGGTGAAAGAGAGCGAAACAAGACGAAGGAGGGCGAAAGAGAGCGAAACGAGAGGAAGGAGGGTGAAAGAGAGCGAAACGAGATGAAGAGGGTGAAAGAGAGCGAAACGAGATGAAGGAGGGTGAAAGAGAGTGAAACGAGACAAAGCAGGGTGAAAGAGAGCGAAAGGAGTCGAAGGAGGGTGAAAGAGAGCGGAACGAGACGAAGGAGGGTGAAAGAGAACGAAACGAGACGAAGGAGGGTGAAAGAGAGTGAAACGAGACGAAGGAGGGTGAAAGAGGGTGAAGAGACGAAGGCGGATGGAACAGAGCGAAACAAGATGAAGGAGGGTGAAAGAGAGCGAAACGAGACGAAGGAGTGTGAAAGAGAGCAAAACGAGATGAAGGAGTGTAAAACAGAGCGAAACGAGACGAAGGAGGGTGTAAAAGAGCTAAACGAGACGAAGGAGGGTCAAAGAGAGCGAAACAAGACGGTGGAGCGTGAAAGAGAGCGAAACGAGACGAAGGAGGATGAAAGAGAGCGAAACGAGACGATGGAGGGTGAAAGAGAGCGAAACGAGAGGAAGAAAGGTGAAAGAGAGCGAAACGAGACGAAGGAGGGTGAAAGAGAGCAAAACGAGATGAAGGAGTGTAAAACAGAGCGAAACGAGACGAAGGAGGGTGCAAGAGAGCTAAACGAGACGAAGAAGGGTCAAAGAGAGCGAAACAAGACGGTGGAGGCTGAAAGAGAGCGAAACGAGATGAAGGAGGGTGAAAGAGAGCGAAATGAGACGAAGGAGGGTGAAAGAGAGTGAAACGAGAAGAAGGAGGGTGAAAGAGAGCGAAACGAGACAAAGGTGGGTGAAAGAGAGCGAAACGAGATGAAGGAGGGTCAAAGAGAGCGAAACGAGATGAACGAGGGTGAAAGAGAGCGAAACGAGGTGAAGGAGGGTCAAAGAGAGCGAAACGAGACGAAGGAGGGTGAAAGAGAGCGAAAGGAGTCGAAGGAGGGTGAAAGAGAGCGGAACGAGTCAAAGGAGGGTGAAAGAGAGCGAAACGCGACGAAGGATGGTGAAAGAGAGCGAAACGAGACGAAGGAGGGAGAAAGAGAGCGAAACGAGAAGAAGGAGGGTGAAAGAGAGCGAAACGAGACGAAGGAGGGTGAAAGAGAGCGAAACGAGATGAAGGAGGGTCAAAGAGAGCGAAACGAGACATTGGAGGGTGAAAGAGAGCGAAACAAATCTGTGGAGGGTGAAAGAGAGCGAAACGAGACGAAGGAGGGTGAAAGAGAGTGAAACAAGACGATGGAGGGTGAAAGACAGCGAAACGAGAGGAAGGAGGGTGGAAGAGAGCGAAACGAGACAAAGGAGGGTGAAAGAGAGCGAAACGAGACGAAGGAGGGTGTTAGAGAGCAAAAGGAGTCGCAGGAGGGTGAAAGAGAGTGGAACGAGATGAAGGAGGGTGAAGGAGACCGAAACGAGACGAAGGAGGTTGAAAGAGAGCGAAACAAGACGAAGGAGGGTGAAAGAGAGCGAAACGAGAAGAAGGAGGGTGAAAGAGAGCGGAACGAGACGAAGGAGGGTGAAAGAGAGCGAAACGAGATGAAGGAGGGTCAGAGAGAGCGAAACGAGATGAAGGAGGGTGAAAGAGAGCGAAACGAGATGAAGGAGGGTGAAAGAGAGCGAAACAAGACGAAGGAGGACGAAAGAGAGCGAAACGAGAGGAAGGAGGGTGAAAGAGAGCGAAACGAGATGAAGGAGAGTGAAAGAGAGCGAAATGAGATGAAGGAGGGTGAAAGAGAGCGAAACGAGACGAAGGAGGGAGAAAGAGAGCGAAACGAGACGATAGAGGGTAAAAGAGGGAGAAACGAGACGGTGGAGGGTGACAGAGAGCGAAACGAGACGAAGGAGGGTGAAAGAGAGCGAAACAAACGAAGGAGGGCGAAAGAGAGCAAAACGAGAGGAAGGAGGGTGAAAGAGAGCGAAACGCGATGAAGGAGGGTGAAAGAGAGCGAGACGAGATGAAGGAGGGTGAAAGAGAGCGAAACGAGACAAAGGAGGGTGAAAGAGAGCGAAAGGAGGCGAAGGAGGTTGAAAGAGAGCGGAACGAGACGAAGGAGGGTGAAAGAGAACGAAACGAGACGAAGGAGGGTGAAAGAGAGTGAAACGAGACGAAGGAGGCTGAAAGAGAGTGAAACGAGACGAAGGAGGGTGAAAGAGAGCGAAACGAGACGAAGGAGGGTGAAAGAGAGCAAAACGAGACGAAGGAGTGTAAAACAGAGCGAAACGAGACGAAGAAGGGTGCAAGAGAGCTAAACGAGCCGAAGGAGGGTCAAAGACAGCGAAACAAGACGGTGGAGGGTGAAAGAGAGCGAAACGAGACGAAGGAGGGTGAAAGAGAGCGAAACGAGACGAAGGAGGGTGAAAGAGAGCGAAACCAGACGAAGGAGGGTGAAAGAGAGCGAAACGAGACGAAAGAGGGTGAAAGAGAGTGAAACGAGAAGAAGGAGGGTGAAAGAGAGCGAAACGAGATGAAGGAGGGTCAAAGAGAGCCAATCGAGACGAAGGAGGGTGAAAGAGAGGAAACGAGATGAAGGAGGGTGAAAGAGAGCTAAACGAGACGAAGGAGGCTGAAAGACGGCGAAACGAGACGAAGCCGGGTGGAACAGAGCGAAACAAGACGAAGGAGGGTGAAAGAGAGCGAAACGAGACGGAGGAGTGTGAAAGAGAGTGAAACGAGAAGAAGAAGGGTGAAAGAAAGCGAAACGAGATGAAGGAGGGTCAAAGAGAGCCAATCGAGACGAAGGAGGGTGAAAGAGAGCGAAACGAGATGAAGGAGGGAGAAGGAGAGCTAAACGAGACGAAGGAGGGTGAAAGAGAGCGAAACGAGATGAAGGAGGGTGAAAGAGAGCGAATCGAGACGAAGGAAGGTGAAAGAGAGCGAAACGAGACGAAGGAGGGTGAAAGAGAGCGAAACGAGAAGAAGGAGGGTGAAAGAGAGCGAAACGAGACGAAGGAGGGTGAAAGAGAGCAAAACGAGAGGAAGGAGGGTGAAAGAGCGCGAAACGAGACAAAGTAGGATGAAAGAGAGCGAAACGAGACGAAGGAGGGTGAAAGAGAGCGAAACAAGATGAAGGAGGGTGAAAGCGAGCGAAACGAGATGAAGGAGGGTGAAAGAGAGCGAAAGGAGTCGAAGGAGGTTGAAAGAGAGCGGAACGAGACGAAGGAGGGTGAAAGAGAACGAAACGAGACGAAGGAGGGTGAAAGAGCGTAAAACGAGACGAAGGAGGCTAAAAGAGGGCGAAACGAGACGAAGCCGGGTGGAACAGAGCGAAACAAGACGAAGGAGGGTGAAAGAGAGCGAAACGAGATGAAGGAGGGTCAAAGAGAGCGAATCGAGACGAAGGAAGGTGAAAGAGAGCGAAACGAGACAAAGGAGGGTGAAAGAGAGCGAAACGAGAAGAAGGAGGGTGAAAGAGAGCGAAACGAGACGAAGGAGGTTGAAAGAGAGCGAAACGAGAGGAAGGAGGGTGAAAGATCGCGAAACGAGACAAAGGAGGGTGAAAGAGAGCGAAACGAGACGAAGGAGGGTAAAAGAGAGCGAAACGAGACCAAGGAGGGTGAAAGAGAGCGAAACGAGACGAAGAAAGTTGAAAGAGAGCGAAACGAGACGAAGGAGGGTGAAAGAGAGCGAAACGAGGCGAAGGAATGTGAAAGAGAGCGAAACGAGATGAAGGAGGGTCAAAGAGAGCGAAACGAGACGGTGGAGTGTGAAAGAGAGCGAAACGAGACGAAGGAGGGTGAAAGAGAGTGAAACATGACGATGGAGGGTGAAAGAGAGCGAAACGAGAGGAAGGAGGGTGAAAGAGGGCGAAACGAGACAAAGGAGAGTGAAAGAGAGCGAAACGAGACGAAGGAGGGTGAAAGAGAGCGAAACGAGACGAAGGAGGGTAAAAGAGAGGGAAACGAGACGAAGAAAGGTGAAAGAGAGCAAAACGAGACGAAGGAGGGTGAAAGAGAGCGAAAGGAGAAGAAGGAGGGTGAAAGAGAGCGAAACGAGACGAAGGAGGGTGAAAGAGAGCGAAAGGTGTCGAAGGAGGTTGAAAGAGAGCGGAACGAGACGAAGGAGGGTGAAAGAGAACGAAACGAGACATAGGAGGGTGAAAGAGAGTGAAACGAGACGAAGGAGGCTGAAAGAGGGCGAAACGAGACGAAGCCGGGTGGAACAGAGCGAAACAAGACGAAGGAGGGTGACAGAAAGCGAAACGAGACGAAGGAGGGTGAAAGAGAGCAAAACGAGACGAAGGAGTGTAAAACAGAGCGAAACGAGACGAAGGAGGGTGCAAGAGAGCTAAACGAGTCGAAGGAGTGTCAAAGGGAGCGAAACAAGACGGTGGAGGGTGAAAGAGAGCGAAACGAGATGAAGGAGGGTGGAAGAGAGCGAAACGAGACGAAGGAGGGTGAAAGGAAAGAAACGATACGAAGGAAGGTGAAAGAGAGCGAAACGCGACGAAGGAAGGTGAAAGAGAGCGAAACGAGACAAAGGAGGGTGAAAGGGAGCGAAACGAGATGAAGGAGGGTGAAAGAGAGCGAAACGAGATGAAGGAGGGTGAAAGAGAGCGAAATGAGACGAAGGAGGGTGAAAGAGAGTGAAACGAGAAGAAGGAGGGTGAAAGAGAGCGAAACGAGACAAAGGTGGGTGAAAGAGAGCGAAACGAGATGAAGGAGGGTCAAAGAGAGCGAAACGAGATGAACGAGGGTGAAAGAGAGCGAAACGAGATGAAGGAGGGTCAAAGAGAGCGAAACGAGACGAAGGAGGGTGAAAGAGAGCGAAAGGAGTCGAAGGAGGGTGAAAGAGAGCGGAACGAGTCAAAGGAGGGTGAAAGAGAGCGAAACGAGACGAAGGAGGGTGAAAGAGAGCGAAACGAGACGAAGGAGGGTGAAAGAGAGCGAAACGAGAAGAAGGAGGGTGAAAGAGAGCGAAACGAGACGAAGGAGGGTGAAAGAGAGCGAAACGAGATGAAGGAGGTTCAAATATCTGTCTGTGCGGAGTTTGCACGTTCTCCCCGTGTCTGCGTGGGTTTCCTCCGGGTGCTCCGGTTTCCTCCCACAGTCCAAAGACGTGCAGGTTAGGTGGATTGGCCATGCTAAATTACCCGTAGTGTCCATAAGGGTTGGGAGGGGTTATTGGGTTGCGGGGATAAGGTGGAAGTGAGGGATTAATGTGGGTCGGTGCAGACTCGATGGGCCGAATGGCCTCCTTCTGCACTGTATGTTCTATGTAATCTATGTAAAAATAGAGCGAAACGAGACATTGGAGGGTGAAAGAGAGCGAAACAAATCTGTGGAGGGTGAAAGAGAGCGAAACGAGACGAAGGAGGGTGAAAGAGAGTGAAACAAGACGATGGAGGGTGAAAGACAGCGAAACGAGAGGAAGGAGGGTGGAAGAGAGCGAAACGAGACAAAGGAGGGTGAAAGAGAGCGAAACGAGACGAAGGAGGGTGTTAGAGAGCAAAAGGAGTCGCAGGAGGGTGAAAGAGAGTGGAACGAGATGAAGGAGGGTGAAGGAGACCGAAACGAGACGAAGGAGGTTGAAAGAGAGCGGAACGAGACGAAGGAGGGTGAAAGAGAGCGAAAGGAGTCGAAGGAGGGTGAAAGAGAGCGAAACGAGATGAAGGAGAGTGAAAGAGAGCGAAACGAGATGAAGGAGGGTGAAAGAGAGCGAAACGAGACGAAGGAGGGTGAAAGAGAGCGAAACAAGATGAAGGAGGGTGAAAGCGAGCGAAACGAGATGAAGGAGGGTGAAAGAGAGCGAAAGGAGTCGAAGGAGGTTGAAAGAGAGCGGAACGAGACGAAGGAGGGTGAAAGAGAACGAAACGAGACGAAGGAGGGTGAAAGAGCGTAAAACGAGACGAAGGAGGCTAAAAGAGGGCGAAACGAGACGAAGCCGGGTGGAACAGAGCGAAACAAGACGAAGGAGGGTGAAAGAGAGCGAAACGAGATGAAGGAGGGTCAAAGAGAGCGAATCGAGACGAAGGAAGGTGAAAGAGAGCGAAACGAGACGAAGGAGGGTGAAAGAGAGCGAAACGAGAAGAAGGAGGGTGAAAGAGAGCGAAACGAGACGAAGGAGGTTGAAAGAGAGCGAAACGAGAGGAAGGAGGGTGAAAGAGCGCGAAACGAGACAAAGGAGGGTGAAAGAGAGCGAAACGAGACGAAGGAGGTTAAAAGAGAGCGAAACGAGACCAAGGAGGGTGAAAGAGAGCGAAACGAGACGAAGAAAGTTGAAAGAGAGCGAAACGAGACGAAGGAGGGTGAAAGAGAGCGAAACGAGGCGAAGGAATGTGAAAGAGAGCGAAACGAGATGAAGGAGGGTCAAAGAGAGCGAAACGAGACGGTGGAGGGTGAAAGAGAGCGAAACGAGACGAAGGAGGGTGAAAGAGAGTGAAACATGACGATGGAGGGTGAAAGAGAGCGAAACGAGAGGAAGGAGGGTGAAAGAGGGCGAAACGAGACAAAGGAGAGTGAAAGAGAGCGAAACGAGACGAAGGAGGGTGAAAGAGAGCGAAACGAGACGAAGGAGGGTAAAAGAGAGGGAAACGAGACGAAGAAAGGTGAAAGAGAGCAAAACGAGACGAAGGAGGGTGAAAGAGAGCGAAAGGAGATGAAGGAGGGTGAAAGAGAGCGAAACGAGGCGAAGGAATGTGAAAGAGAGCGAAACGAGATGAAGGAGGGTCAAAGAGAGCGAAACGAGACGGTGGAGTGTGAAAGAGAGCGAAACGAGACGAAGGAGGGTGAAAGAGAGTGAAACATGACGATGGAGGGTGAAAGAGAGCGAAACGAGAGGAAGGAGGGTGAAAGAGGGCGAAACGAGACAAAGGAGAGTGAAAGAGAGCGAAACGAGACGAAGGAGGGTGAAAGAGAGCGAAACGAGACGAAGGAGGGTAAAAGAGAGGGAAACGAGACGAAGAAAGGTGAAAGAGAGCAAAACGAGACGAAGGAGGGTGAAAGAGAGCGAAAGGAGAAGAAGGAGGGTGAAAGAGAGCGAAACGAGACGAAGGAGGGTGAAAGAGAGCGAAAGGTGTCGAAGGAGGTTGAAAGAGAGCGGAACGAGACGAAGGAGGGTGAAAGAGAACGAAACGAGACATAGGAGGGTGAAAGAGAGTGAAACGAGACGAAGGAGGCTGAAAGAGGGCGAAACGAGACGAAGCCGGGTGGAACAGAGCGAAACAAGACGAAGGAGGGTGACAGAAAGCGAAACGAGACGAAGGAGGGTGAAAGAGAGCAAAACGAGACGAAGGAGTGTAAAACAGAGCGAAACGAGACGAAGGAGGGTGCAAGAGAGCTAAACGAGTCGAAGGAGTGTCAAAGGGAGCGAATCAAGACGGTGGAGGGTGAAAGAGAGCGAAACGAGATGAAGGAGGGTGGAAGAGAGCGAAACGAGACGAAGGAGGGTGAAAGGAAAGAAACGATACGAAGGAAGGTGAAAGAGAGCGAAACGCGACGAAGGAAGGTGAAAGAGAGCGAAACGAGACAAAGGAGGGTGAAAGGGAGCGAAACGAGATGAAGGAGGGTGAAAGAGAGCGAAACGAGATGAAGGAGGGTGAAAGAGAGCGAAATGAGACGAAGGAGGGTGAAAGAGAGTGAAACGAGAAGAAGGAGGGTGAAAGAGAGCGAAACGAGACAAAGGTGGGTGAAAGAGAGCGAAACGAGATGAAGGAGGGTCAAAGAGAGCGAAACGAGATGAACGAGGGTGAAAGAGAGCGAAACGAGATGAAGGAGGGTCAAAGAGAGCGAAACGAGACGAAGGAGGGTGAAAGAGAGCGAAAGGAGTCGAAGGAGGGTGAAAGAGAGCGGAACGAGTCAAAGGAGGGTGAAAGAGAGCGAAACGAGACGAAGGAGGGTGAAAGAGAGCGAAACGAGACGAAGGAGGGTGAAAGAGAGCGAAACGAGAAGAAGGAGGGTGAAAGAGAGCGAAACGAGACGAAGGAGGGTGAAAGAGAGCGAAACGAGATGAAGGAGGGTCAAATATCTGTCTGTGCGGAGTTTGCACGTTCTCCCCGTGTCTGCGTGGGTTTCCTCCGGGTGCTCCGGTTTCCTCCCACAGTCCAAAGACGTGCAGGTTAGGTGGATTGGCCATGCTAAATTACCCGTAGTGTCCATAAGGGTTGGGAGGGGTTATTGGGTTGCGGGGATAAGGTGGAAGTGAGGGATTAATGTGGGTCGGTGCAGACTCGATGGGCCGAATGGCCTCCTTCTGCACTGTATGTTCTATGTAATCTATGTAAAAATAGAGCGAAACGAGACATTGGAGGGTGAAAGAGAGCGAAACAAATCTGTGGAGGGTGAAAGAGAGCGAAACGAGACGAAGGAGGGTGAAAGAGAGTGAAACAAGACGATGGAGGGTGAAAGACAGCGAAACGAGAGGAAGGAGGGTGGAAGAGAGCGAAACGAGACAAAGGAGGGTGAAAGAGAGCGAAACGAGACGAAGGAGGGTGTTAGAGAGCAAAAGGAGTCGCAGGAGGGTGAAAGAGAGTGGAACGAGATGAAGGAGGGTGAAGGAGACCGAAACGAGACGAAGGAGGTTGAAAGAGAGCGGAACGAGACGAAGGAGGGTGAAAGAGAGCGAAAGGAGTCGAAGGAGGGTGAAAGAGAGCGAAACGAGATGAAGGAGAGTGAAAGAGAGCGAAACGAGATGAAGGAGGGTGAAAGAGAGCGAAACGAGACGAAGGAGGGTGAAAGAGAGCGAAACAAGATGAAGGAGGGTGAAAGCGAGCGAAACGAGATGAAGGAGGGTGAAAGAGAGCGAAAGGAGTCGAAGGAGGTTGAAAGAGAGCGGAACGAGACGAAGGAGGGTGAAAGAGAACGAAACGAGACGAAGGAGGGTGAAAGAGCGTAAAACGAGACGAAGGAGGCTAAAAGAGGGCGAAACGAGACGAAGCCGGGTGGAACAGAGCGAAACAAGACGAAGGAGGGTGAAAGAGAGCGAAACGAGATGAAGGAGGGTCAAAGAGAGCGAATCGAGACGAAGGAAGGTGAAAGAGAGCGAAACGAGACGAAGGAGGGTGAAAGAGAGCGAAACGAGAAGAAGGAGGGTGAAAGAGAGCGAAACGAGACGAAGGAGGTTGAAAGAGAGCGAAACGAGAGGAAGGAGGGTGAAAGAGCGCGAAACGAGACAAAGGAGGGTGAAAGAGAGCGAAACGAGACGAAGGAGGTTAAAAGAGAGCGAAACGAGACCAAGGAGGGTGAAAGAGAGCGAAACGAGACGAAGAAAGTTGAAAGAGAGCGAAACGAGACGAAGGAGGGTGAAAGAGAGCGAAACGAGGCGAAGGAATGTGAAAGAGAGCGAAACGAGATGAAGGAGGGTCAAAGAGAGCGAAACGAGACGGTGGAGGGTGAAAGAGAGCGAAACGAGACGAAGGAGGGTGAAAGAGAGTGAAACATGACGATGGAGGGTGAAAGAGAGCGAAACGAGAGGAAGGAGGGTGAAAGAGGGCGAAACGAGACAAAGGAGAGTGAAAGAGAGCGAAACGAGACGAAGGAGGGTGAAAGAGAGCGAAACGAGACGAAGGAGGGTAAAAGAGAGGGAAACGAGACGAAGAAAGGTGAAAGAGAGCAAAACGAGACGAAGGAGGGTGAAAGAGAGCGAAAGGAGATGAAGGAGGGTGAAAGAGAGCGAAACGAGACGAAGGAGGGTGAAAGAGAGCGAAAGGAGTCGAAGGAGGTTGAAAGAGAGCGGAACGAGACGAAGGAGGGTGAAAGAGAACGAAACGAGACATAGGAGGGTGAAAGAGAGTGAAACGAGACGAAGGAGGCTGAAAGAGGGCGAAACGAGACGAAGCCGGGTGGAACAGAGCGAAACAAGACGAAGGAGGGTGACAGAAAGCGAAACGAGACGAAGGAGGGTGAAAGAGAGCAAAACGAGACGAAGGAGTGTAAAACAGAGCGAAACGAGACGAAGGAGGGTGCAAGAGAGCTAAACGAGTCGAAGGAGTGTCAAAGGGAGCGAAACAAGACGGTGGAGGGTGAAAGAGAGCGAAACGAGATGAAGGAGTGTGGAAGAGAGCAAAACGAGACGAAGGAGGGTGAAAGGAAAGAAACGATACGAAGGAAGGTGAAAGAGAGCGAAACGCGACGAAGGAAGGTGAAAGAGAGCGAAACGAGACAAAGGTGGGTGAAAGAGAGCGAAACGAGATGAAGGAGGGTCAAAGAGAGCGAAACGAGATGAACGAGGGTGAAAGAGAGCGAAACGAGATGAAGGAGGGTCAAAGAGAGCGAAACGAGACGAAGGAGGGTGAAAGAGAGCGAAAGGAGTCGAAGGAGGGTGAAAGAGAGCGGAACGAGTCAAAGGAGGGTGAAAGAGAGCGAAACGAGATGAAGGAGGGTGAAAGAGAGCGAAACGAGACGAAGGAGGGTGAAAGAGAGCGAAACGAGAAGAAGGAGGGTGAAAGAGAGCGAAACGAGACGAAGGAGGGTGAAAGGGAGCGAAACGAGATGAAGGAGGGTGAAAGAGAGCGAAACGAGATGAAGAAGGGTGAAAGAGAGCGAAATGAGACGAAGGAGGGTGAAAGAGAGTGAAACGAGAAGAAGGAGGGTGAAAGAGAGCGAAACGAGACAAAGGTGGGTGAAAGAGAGCGAAACGAGATGAAGGAGGGTCAAAGAGAGCGAAACGAGATGAACGAGGGTGAAAGAGAGCGAAACGAGATGAAGGAGGGTCAAAGAGAGCGAAACGAGACGAAGGAGGGTGAAAGAGAGCGAAAGGAGTCGAAGGAGGGTGAAAGAGAGCGGAACGAGTCAAAGGAGGGTGAAAGAGAGCGAAACGAGACGAAGGAGGGTGAAAGAGAGCGAAACGAGACGAAGGAGGGTGAAAGAGAGCGAAACGAGAAGAAGGAGGGTGAAAGAGAGCGAAACGAGACGAAGGAGGGTGAAAGAGAGCGAAACGAGATGAAGGAGGGTCAAAGAGAGCGAAACGAGACATTGGAGGGTGAAAGAGAGCGAAACAAATCTGTGGAGGGTGAAAGAGAGCGAAACGAGACGAAGGAGGGTGAAAGAGAGTGAAACAAGACGATGGAGGGTGAAAGACAGCGAAACGAGAGGAAGGAGGGTGGAAGAGAGCGAAACGAGACAAAGGAGGGTGAAAGAGAGCGAAACGAGACGAAGGAGGGTGTTAGAGAGCAAAAGGAGTCGCAGGAGAGTGAAAGAGAGTGGAACGAGATGAAGGAGGGTGAAGGAGACCGAAACGAGACGAAGGAGGTTGAAAGAGAGCGAAACAAGACGAAGGAGGGTGAAAGAGAGCGAAACGAGACGAAGGAGGGTGAAAGAGAGCGAAACGAGACGAAAGAGGGTGAAAGAGAGCGAAACAAGACGAAGGAGGGCGAAAGAGAACGAAACGAGACGAAGGAGGGTGAAAGAGCGTAAAACGAGACGAAGGAGGCTAAAAGAGGGCGAAACGAGACGAAGCCGGGTGGAACAGAGCGAAACAAGACGAAGGAGGGTGAAAGAGAGCGAAACGAGATGAAGGAGGGTCAAAGAGAGCGAATCGAGACGAAGGAAGGTGAAAGAGAGCGAAACGAGACAAAGGAGGGTGAAAGAGAGCGAAACGAGAAGAAGGAGGGTGAAAGAGAGCGAAACGAGACGAAGGAGGTTGAAAGAGAGCGAAACGAGAGGAAGGAGGGTGAAAGATCGCGAAACGAGACAAAGGAGGGTGAAAGAGAGCGAAACGAGACGAAGGAGGGTAAAAGAGAGCGAAACGAGACCAAGGAGGGTGAAAGAGAGCGAAACGAGACGAAGAAAGTTGAAAGAGAGCGAAACGAGACGAAGGAGGGTGAAAGAGAGCGAAACGAGGCGAAGGAATGTGAAAGAGAGCGAAACGAGATGAAGGAGGGTCAAAGAGAGCGAAACGAGACGGTGGAGTGTGAAAGAGAGCGAAACGAGACGAAGGAGGGTGAAAGAGAGTGAAACATGACGATGGAGGGTGAAAGAGAGCGAAACGAGAGGAAGGAGGGTGAAAGAGGGCGAAACGAGACAAAGGAGAGTGAAAGAGAGCGAAACGAGACGAAGGAGGGTGAAAGAGAGCGAAACGAGACGAAGGAGGGTAAAAGAGAGGGAAACGAGACGAAGAAAGGTGAAAGAGAGCAAAACGAGACGAAGGAGGGTGAAAGAGAGCGAAAGGAGAAGAAGGAGGGTGAAAGAGAGCGAAACGAGACGAAGGAGGGTGAAAGAGAGCGAAAGGTGTCGAAGGAGGTTGAAAGAGAGCGGAACGAGATGAAGGAGGGTGAAAGAGAACGAAACGAGACATAGGAGGGTGAAAGAGAGTGAAACGAGACGAAGGAGGCTGAAAGAGGGCGAAACGAGACGAAGCCGGGTGGAACAGAGCGAAACAAGACGAAGGAGGGTGACAGAAAGCGAAACGAGACGAAGGAGGGTGAAAGAGAGCAAAACGAGACGAAGGAGTGTAAAACAGAGCGAAACGAGACGAAGGAGGGTGCAAGAGAGCTAAACGAGTCGAAGGAGTGTCAAAGGGAGCGAAACAAGACGGTGGAGGGTGAAAGAGAGCGAAACGAGATGAAGGAGGGTGGAAGAGAGCGAAACGAGACGAAGGAGGGTGAAAGGAAAGAAACGATACGAAGGAAGGTGAAAGAGAGCGAAACGCGACGAAGGAAGGTGAAAGAGAGCGAAACGAGACAAAGGAGGGTGAAAGGGAGCGAAACGAGATGAAGGAGGGTGAAAGAGAGCGAAACGAGATGAAGGAGGGTGAAAGAGAGCGAAATGAGACGAAGGAGGGTGAAAGAGAGTGAAACGAGAAGAAGGAGGGTGAAAGAGAGCGAAACGAGACAAAGGTGGGTGAAAGAGAGCGAAACGAGATGAAGGAGGGTCAAAGAGAGCGAAACGAGATGAACGAGGGTGAAAGAGAGCGAAACGAGATGAAGGAGGGTCAAAGAGAGCGAAACGAGACGAAGGAGGGTGAAAGAGAGCGAAAGGAGTCGAAGGAGGGTGAAAGAGAGCGGAACGAGTCAAAGGAGGGTGAAAGAGAGCGAAACGAGACGAAGGAGGGTGAAAGAGAGCGAAACGAGACGAAGGAGGGTGAAAGAGAGCGAAACGAGAAGAAGGAGGGTGAAAGAGAGCGAAACGAGACGAAGGAGGGTGAAAGAGAGCGAAACGAGATGAAGGAGGGTCAAATAGAGCGAAACGAGACATTGGAGGGTGAAAGAGAGCGAAACAAATCTGTGGAGGGTGAAAGAGAGCGAAACGAGACGAAGGAGGGTGAAAGAGAGTGAAACAAGACGATGGAGGGTGAAAGACAGCGAAACGAGAGGAAGGAGGGTGGAAGAGAGCGAAACGAGACAAAGGAGGGTGAAAGAGAGCGAAACGAGACGAAGGAGGGTGTTAGAGAGCAAAAGGAGTCGCAGGAGGGTGAAAGAGAGTGGAACGAGATGAAGGAGGGTGAAGGAGACCGAAACGAGACGAAGGAGGTTGAAAGAGAGCGGAACGAGACGAAGGAGGGTGAAAGAGAGCGAAACGAGATGAAGGAGGGTCAGAGAGAGCGAAACGAGATGAAGGAGGGTGAAAGAGAGCGAAACGAGATGAAGGAGGGTGAAAGAGAGCGAAACAAGACGAAGGAGGGCGAAAGAGAGCGAAACGAGAGGAAGGAGGGTGAAAGAGAGCGAAACGAGATGAAGGAGAGTGAAAGAGAGCGAAACGAGATGAAGGAGGGTGAAAGAGAGCGAAACGAGACGAAGGAGGGTGAAAGAGAGCGAAACAAGATGAAGGAGGGTGAAAGCGAGCGAAACGAGATGAAGGAGGGTGAAAGAGAGCGAAAGGAGTCGAAGGAGGTTGAAAGAGAGCGGAACGAGACGAAGGAGGGTGAAAGAGAACGAAACGAGACGAAGGAGGGTGAAAGAGCGTAAAACGAGACGAAGGAGGCTAAAAGAGGGCGAAACGAGACGAAGCCGGGTGGAACAGAGCGAAACAAGACGAAGGAGGGTGAAAGAGAGCGAAACGAGATGAAGGAGGGTCAAAGAGAGCGAATCGAGACGAAGGAAGGTGAAAGAGAGCGAAACGAGACGAAGGAGGGTGAAAGAGAGCGAAACGAGAAGAAGGAGGGTGAAAGAGAGCGAAACGAGACGAAGGAGGTTGAAAGAGAGCGAAACGAGAGGAAGGAGGGTGAAAGAGCGCGAAACGAGACAAAGGAGGGTGAAAGAGAGCGAAACGAGACGAAGGAGGTTAAAAGAGAGCGAAACGAGACCAAGGAGGGTGAAAGAGAGCGAAACGAGACGAAGAAAGTTGAAAGAGAGCGAAACGAGACGAAGGAGGGTGAAAGAGAGCGAAACGAGGCGAAGGAATGTGAAAGAGAGCGAAACGAGATGAAGGAGGGTCAAAGAGAGCGAAACGAGACGGTGGAGGGTGAAAGAGAGCGAAACGAGACGAAGGAGGGTGAAAGAGAGTGAAACATGACGATGGAGGGTGAAAGAGAGCGAAACGAGAGGAAGGAGGGTGAAAGAGGGCGAAACGAGACAAAGGAGAGTGAAAGAGAGCGAAACGAGACGAAGGAGGGTGAAAGAGAGCGAAACGAGACGAAGGAGGGTAAAAGAGAGGGAAACGAGACGAAGAAAGGTGAAAGAGAGCAAAACGAGACGAAGGAGGGTGAAAGAGAGCGAAAGGAGATGAAGGAGGGTGAAAGAGAGCGAAACGAGACGAAGGAGGGTGAAAGAGAGCGAAAGGAGTCGAAGGAGGTTGAAAGAGAGCGGAACGAGACGAAGGAGGGTGAAAGAGAACGAAACGAGACATAGGAGGGTGAAAGAGAGTGAAACGAGACGAAGGAGGCTGAAAGAGGGCGAAACGAGACGAAGCCGGGTGGAACAGAGCGAAACAAGACGAAGGAGGGTGACAGAAAGCGAAACGAGACGAAGGAGGGTGAAAGAGAGCAAAACGAGACGAAGGAGTGTAAAACAGAGCGAAACGAGACGAAGGAGGGTGCAAGAGAGCTAAACGAGTCGAAGGAGTGTCAAAGGGAGCGAAACAAGACGGTGGAGGGTGAAAGAGAGCGAAACGAGATGAAGGAGTGTGGAAGAGAGCAAAACGAGACGAAGGAGGGTGAAAGGAAAGAAACGATACGAAGGAAGGTGAAAGAGAGCGAAACGCGACGAAGGAAGGTGAAAGAGAGCGAAACGAGACAAAGGTGGGTGAAAGAGAGCGAAACGAGATGAAGGAGGGTCAAAGAGAGCGAAACGAGATGAACGAGGGTGAAAGAGAGCGAAACGAGATGAAGGAGGGTCAAAGAGAGCGAAACGAGACGAAGGAGGGTGAAAGAGAGCGAAAGGAGTCGAAGGAGGGTGAAAGAGAGCGGAACGAGTCAAAGGAGGGTGAAAGAGAGCGAAACGAGATGAAGGAGGGTGAAAGAGAGCGAAACGAGACGAAGGAGGGTGAAAGAGAGCGAAACGAGAAGAAGGAGGGTGAAAGAGAGCGAAACGAGACGAAGGAGGGTGAAAGGGAGCGAAACGAGATGAAGGAGGGTGAAAGAGAGCGAAACGAGATGAAGAAGGGTGAAAGAGAGCGAAATGAGACGAAGGAGGGTGAAAGAGAGTGAAACGAGAAGAAGGAGGGTGAAAGAGAGCGAAACGAGACAAAGGTGGGTGAAAGAGAGCGAAACGAGATGAAGGAGGGTCAAAGAGAGCGAAACGAGATGAACGAGGGTGAAAGAGAGCGAAACGAGATGAAGGAGGGTCAAAGAGAGCGAAACGAGACGAAGGAGGGTGAAAGAGAGCGAAAGGAGTCGAAGGAGGGTGAAAGAGAGCGGAACGAGTCAAAGGAGGGTGAAAGAGAGCGAAACGAGACGAAGGAGGGTGAAAGAGAGCGAAACGAGACGAAGGAGGGTGAAAGAGAGCGAAACGAGAAGAAGGAGGGTGAAAGAGAGCGAAACGAGACGAAGGAGGGTGAAAGAGAGCGAAACGAGATGAAGGAGGGTCAAAGAGAGCGAAACGAGACATTGGAGGGTGAAAGAGAGCGAAACAAATCTGTGGAGGGTGAAAGAGAGCGAAACGAGACGAAGGAGGGTGAAAGAGAGTGAAACAAGACGATGGAGGGTGAAAGACAGCGAAACGAGAGGAAGGAGGGTGGAAGAGAGCGAAACGAGACAAAGGAGGGTGAAAGAGAGCGAAACGAGACGAAGGAGGGTGTTAGAGAGCAAAAGGAGTCGCAGGAGAGTGAAAGAGAGTGGAACGAGATGAAGGAGGGTGAAGGAGACCGAAACGAGACGAAGGAGGTTGAAAGAGAGCGAAACAAGACGAAGGAGGGTGAAAGAGAGCGAAACGAGACGAAGGAGGGTGAAAGAGAGCGAAACGAGACGAAAGAGGGTGAAAGAGAGCGAAACAAGACGAAGGAGGGCGAAAGAGAGCAAAACGAGAGGAAGGAGGGTGAAAGAGAGCGAAACGCGATGAAGGAGGGTGAAAGAGAGCGAGACGAGATGAAGGAGGGTGAAAGAGAGCGAAACGAGACAAAGGAGGGTGAAAGAGAGCGAAAGGAGTCGAAGGAGGTTGAAAGAGAGCGGAACGAGACGAAGGAGGGTGAAAGAGAACGAAACGAGACGAAGGACGGTGAAAGAGAGTGAAACGAGACGAAGGAGGCTGAAAGAGGGCGAAACGAGACGAAGCCGGGTGGAACAGAGCGAAACAAGACGAAGGAGGGTGAAAGAGAGCGAAACGAGACGAAGGAGGGTGAAAGAGAGCAAAACGAGACGAAGGAGTGTAAAACAGAGCGAAACGAGACGAAGAAGGGTGCAAGAGAGCTAAACGAGCCGAAGGAGGGTCAAAGACAGCGAAACAAGACGGTGGAGGGTGAAAGAGAGCGAAACGAGACGAAGGAGGGTGAAAGAGAGCGAAACGAGACGAAGGAGGGTGAAAGAGAGCGAAACCAGACGAAGGAGGGTGAAAGAGAGCGAAACGAGACGAAAGAGGGTGAAAGAGAGTGAAACGAGAAGAAGGAGGGTGAAAGAGAGCGAAACGAGACGAAGGAGGGTGAAAGAGAGCGAAACGAGATGAAGGAGGGTCAAAGAGAGCCAATCGAGACGAAGGAGGGTGAAAGAGAGGAAACGAGATGAAGGAGGGTGAAAGAGAGCTAAACGAGACGAAGGAGGCTGAAAGACGGCGAAACGAGACGAAGCCGGGTGGAACAGAGCGAAACAAGACGAAGGAGGGTGAAAGAGAGCGAAACGAGATGAAGGAGGGTGAAAGAGAGCAAAACGAGACGAAGGAGTGTAAAACAGAGCGAAACGAGGCGAAGGAGGGTGCAAGAGAGCTAAACGAGACGAAGGAGGGTCAAAGAGAGCGAAACAAGACGGTGGAGGGTGAAAGAGAGCGAAACGAGACGAAGGAGGGTGCAAGAGAGCGAAACCAGATGAAGGAGGGTGAAAGAGAGCGAAACGAGAAGAAGAAGGGTGAAAGAAAGCGAAACGAGATGAAGGAGGGTCAAAGAGAGCCAATCGAGACGAAGGAGGGTGAAAGAGAGCGAAACGAGATGAAGGAGGGAGAAAGAGAGCTAAACGAGACGAAGGAGGGTGAAAGAGAGCGAAACGAGATGAAGGAGGGTGAAAGAGAGCGAATCGAGACGAAGGAAGGTGAAAGAGAGCAAAACGAGACGAAGGAGGGTGAAAGACAGCGAAACGAGACGAAGAAAGGTGAAAGAGAGCGAAACGAGACGAAGGAGGGTGAAAGAGAGCGAAGGAGGGTGAAAGAGAGCGAAACGAGATGAAGGAGAGTGAAAGAGAGCGAAACGAGTCGAAGGAGGGTGAAAGAGAGCAGAACGAGACGAAGGAGGGTGAAAGAGAACGAAACGAGACGAAGGAGGGTGAAAGAGAGCTAAACGAGACGAAGGAGGGTGAAAGAGGGCGAAACGAGATGAAGGAGGGTGAAAGAGAGCGAATCGAGACGAAGGAAGGTGAAAGAGAGCAAAACGAGACGAAGGAGGGTGAAAGACAGCGAAACGAGACGAAGAAAGGTGAAAGAGAGCGAAACGAGACGAAGGAGGGTGAAAGAGAGCGAAGGAGGGTGAAAGAGAGCGAAACGAGATGAAGGAGGGTGAAAGAGAGCGAAACGAGTCGAAGGAGGGTGAAAGAGAGCAGAACGAGGCGAAGGAGGGTGAAAGAGAACGAAACGAGACGAAGGAGGGTGAAAGAGAGTGAAACGAGACGAAGGAGGGTGAAAGAGGGCGAAACGAGACGAAGGCGGATGGAACAGAGCGAATCAAGATGAAGGAGGGTGAAAGAGAGCGAAACGAGACGAAGGAGGGTGAAAGAGAGCAAAACGAGACGAAGGAGTGTAAAACAGAGCGAAACGAGACGAAGGAGGGTCAAAGAGAGCGAAACAAGACGAAGGAGGGTGAAAGAGAGTGAAACGAGAGGAAGGAGGGTGAAAGAGAGCGAAACGAGACGAAGGAGGGTGAAAGAGAGCGAAACGAGATGAAGGAGGGTCAAAGAGAGAGAAAGAAGACGAAGGAGGGTGAAAGAGAGCGAAACGAGATGAAGGAGGGTGAAAGAGAGCTAAACGAGACGAAGGAGGGTCACATAGAGCGAAGCGAGACGAAAGAGGTTAAAAGAGAACAAAACGAGTCGGTGGAGGGTGAAAGAGAGCGAAACGAGACGACGGAGGGTGAAAGAGAGTGAAACAAGACGAAGGAGGGCGAAAGAGAGCGAAACGAGAGGAAGGAGGGTGAAAGAGAGCGAAACGAGATGAAGGAGGGTGAAAGAGAGCGAAACGAGATGAAGGAGTGTGAAACAGAGCGAAACGAGACGAAGGAGGGTGAAAGAGATCGAAAGGAGTCGAAGGAGGTTGAAAGAGAGCGGAACGAGACGAAGGAGGCTGAAAGAGGGCAAAACGAGAAGAAGCCGGGTGGAACAGAGCGAAACAAGACGAAGGAGGGTGATAGAGAGCGAAACGAGATGAAGGAGGGTGAAAGAGAGCAAAACGAGACGAAGGAGTGTAAAACAGAGCGAAACGAGACGAAGGAGGGTGCAAGAGAGGTAAACGAGACAAAGGAGGGTCAAAGAGAGCGAAACAAGACGGTGGAGGGTGAAAGAGAGCGAAACGAGACGAAGGAGGGTGAAAGAGAGCGAAACGAGACGATAGAGTGTGAAAGAGAGCGAAACGAGAGGAAGGAGGGTGAAAGACAGCGAAACGAGATGAAAGAGGGTGAAAGAGAGCGAAACGAGACAAAGGAGGGTGAAAGGGAGCGAAACGAAATGAAGGAGGGTGAAAGACAGCGAAACGAGATGAAGGAGGGTGAAAGAGAGCGAAACGAGAGGAAGGAGGGTGAAAGAGAGCGAAACGAGAAGAAGGAGAGTGAAAGAGAACGAAAGGAGATGAAGGAGGGTCAAAGAGAGCGAAACGAGACGGTGGAGGGTGAAAGAGAGCGAAACGAAACGGTGGAGGGTGAAAGAGAGCGAAACGAGACAAAGGAGGGTGAAAGAGAGTGAAACAAGACGATGGAGGGTGAAAGAGAGCGAAACGAGAGGAAGGAGGGTGAAAGAGAGCGAAACGAGACAAAGGAGGGTGGAAGAGAGCGAAACGAGACGAAGGAGGGTGAAAGAGAGTGAAACGAGACGAAGGAGGGTGAAAGAGAGCGAAAGGAGATGAAGGAGGGTGAAAGAGAGCGAAAGGAGTTGCAGGAGGGTGAAAGAGAGTGGAACGAGGCGAAGGAGGGTGAAGGAGACCGAAACGAGACGAAGGAGGTTGAAAGAGAGCGAAACAAGACGAAGGAGGGTGAAAGAGAGTGAAACGAGAGGAAGGAGGGTGAAAGAGAGCGAAACGAGACGAAGGAGGGTGAAAGAGAGCGAAACGAGATGAAGGAGGGTCAAAGAGAGAGAAAGAAGACGAAGGAGGGTGAAAGAGAGCGAAACGAGATGAAGGAGGGTGAAAGAGAGCTAAACGAGACGAAGGAGGGTCACATAGAGCGAAGCGAGACGAAAGAGGTTAAAAGAGAACAAAACGAGTCGGTGGAGGGTGAAAGAGAGCGAAACGAGACGACGGAGGGTGAAAGAGAGTGAAACAAGACGAAGGAGGGCGAAAGAGAGCGAAACGAGAGGAAGGAGGGTGAAAGAGAGCGAAACGAGATGAAGGAGGGTGAAAGAGAGCGAAACGAGATGAAGGAGTGTGAAACAGAGCGAAACGAGACGAAGGAGGGTGAAAGAGATCGAAAGGAGTCGAAGGAGGTTGAAAGAGAGCGGAACGAGACGAAGGAGGCTGAAAGAGGGCAAAACGAGAAGAAGCCGGGTGGAACAGAGCGAAACAAGACGAAGGAGGGTGATAGAGAGCGAAACGAGATGAAGGAGGGTGAAAGAGAGCAAAACGAGACGAAGGAGTGTAAAACAGAGCGAAACGAGACGAAGGAGGGTGCAAGAGAGGTAAACGAGACAAAGGAGGGTCAAAGAGAGCGAAACAAGACGGTGGAGGGTGAAAGAGAGCGAAACGAGACGAAGGAGGGTGAAAGAGAGCGAAACGAGACGATAGAGTGTGAAAGAGAGCGAAACGAGAGGAAGGAGGGTGAAAGACAGCGAAACGAGATGAAAGAGGGTGAAAGAGAGCGAAACGAGACAAAGGAGGGTGAAAGGGAGCGAAACGAAATGAAGGAGGGTGAAAGACAGCGAAACGAGATGAAGGAGGGTGAAAGAGAGCGAAACGAGAGGAAGGAGGGTGAAAGAGAGCGAAACGAGTCGAAGCAGGGTGAAAGTGAGCGAAACGAGATGAAGGAGGGTGGAAGAGAGCAAAACGAGACGAAGGAGGGTGGAACAGAGCGAAACAAGACGAAAGAAGGGTGAAAGAGAGCAAAACGAGAGGAAGGAGGGTGAAAGAGTGCGAAACGAGATGAAGGAGGGTGAAAGAGAGCGAAAGGAGATGAAGGAGGGTGAAAGAGTGCGAAATGAGACGAAGGAGGGTGAAAGCGAGCGAAACGAGATGAAGGAGGGTGGAAGAGAGCGAAACGAGATGAAGGAGGGTGAAAGTGAGCGAAACGAGATGAAGCAGGCTGAAAGAGAGCGAAAGGAGTCGAAGGAGGGTGAAAGAGAGCGGAACGAGACGAAGGAGGGTGAAAGAGAGCGAAACGAGACGAAGGAGGGTGAAAGAGAGCGAAACGAGACGAAGGAGGCAAAAAGAGAGCGAAACAAGACGAAGGAGGGCGAACCGAGAGGAAGGAGGGTGAAAGAGGGCGAAACGAGATGAAGGAGGGTGAAAGAGAGCGAAACGAGATGAAGGAGGGTGAAAGAGAATGAAACGAGACGAAGGAGGGTGAAAGACAGCGAAAGGAGTCGAAGGAGGGTGAAAGAGAGCGGAACGAGACGAAGGAGGGTGAAAGAGAACGAAACGAGACGAAGGAGGGTGAAAGAGAGTGAAACGAGATGATGGAGGGTGAAAGAGGGCGAAACGAGACAAAGGAGGGTGAAAGAGAGCGAAACGAGACGAAGGAGTGTGAAAGAGAGCAAAACGAGATGAAGGAGTGTAAAACAGAGCGAAACGAGACGAAGGAGGGTGCAAGAGAGCTAAACGAGATGAAGGAGGGTGGAAGAGAGCGAAACAAGACGAAGGAGGGTGAAAGAGAGAGAAACGAGACGAAGGAAGGTGAAAGAGATCGAAACGAGACGAGGGAAGGTGAAAGAGAGCGAAACGAGACAAAGGAGGGTGAAAGGGAGTGAAACGAGATGAACTAGGGTGAAAGAGAGAGAAACGAGATGAAGGAGGGTGAAAGAGAGCGAAACGAGACGAAGGAGGGTGAAAGAGGGCGAAACGCGATGAAGGCGGGTGGAACAGAGCGAAACAAGACGAAAGAAGGGTGAAAGAGAGCAAAACGAGACGAAGTAGGGTGAAAGACAGCGAAACGAGACGAAGAAAGGTGAAAGAGAGCGAAACGAGACGAAGGAGGGTGAAAGAGAGCGAAAGGAGATGAAGGAGGGTGAAAGAGAGCGAAAGGTGTCGAAGGAGGGTGAAAGAGAGTGGAACGAGACGAAGGAGGGTGAAAGAGAGCAAAACGAGACGAAGGAGTGTAAAACAGAGCGAAACGAGACGAAGGAGGGTCAAAGAGAGCGAAACAAGACGGTGGAGCGTGAAAGAGAGTGAAACGAGACGAAGGAGGATGAAAGAGAGCGAAACTAGACGATGGAGGGTGAAAGAGAGCAAAACGAGAGGAAGAAGGGTGAAAGAGAGCGAAACGAGATGAAGGGGGGTGAAAGAGAGCGAAACGAGATGAAGGAGGGTGGAAGAGAGCGAAACGTGACGAAGGAGGGTGAAAGAGAGAGAAACGAGACGAAGGAAGGTGAAAGAGAGCAAAACGAGACGAAGGAAGGTGAAAGAGAGCGAAACGAGATGCAGGAGGGTGAAAGAGAGCGAAATGAGACGAAGGAGGGTGAAAGAGAGTGAAACGAGAAGAAGGAGGGTGAAAGAGAGCGAAAAGAGACGAAGGTGGGTGAAAGAGAGCGAAACGAGATGAAGGAGGGTCAAAGAGAGCGAAACGAGACGAACGAGGGTGAAAGAGAGCGAAACGAGATGAAGGAGGGTCAACGAGAGCGAAACAAGACGAAGGAGGGTGAAAGAGAGCGAAAGGAGTCGAAGGAGGGTGAAAGAGAGTCTAACGAGACAAAGGAGGGTGAAAGAGAACGAAACGAGACGAAGGAGGGTGAAAGAGAGCGAAACGAGACGAAGGAGGGTGAAAGATAGCGAAACAAGAAGAAGGAGGGTGAAAGAGAACGAAAGGAGATGAAGGAGGGTCAAAGAGAGCGTAACGAGACGGTGGAGGGTGAAAGAGAGCGAAACGAAACGGTGGAGGGTGAAAGAGAGCGAAACGAGACAAAGAAGGGTGAAAGAGAGTGAAACAAGACGATGGAGGGTGAAAGAGAGCGAAACGAGAGGAAGGATGGTGAAAGAGAGCGAAACGAGACAGAGGAATGTGAAAGAGAGCGAAACGAGACGAAGGAGGGTGAAAGACAGCGAAACGAAACGGTGGAGGGTGAAAGACAGCGAAACGAGACAAAGGAGGGTGAAAGAGAGTGAAACAAGACGATGGAGGGTGAAAGAGAGCGAAACGAGAGGAAGGAGGGTGAAAGAGAGCGAAACGAGACAAAGGAGGGTGGAAGAGAGCGAAACGAGACGAAGGAGGGTGAAAGAGAGTGAAACGAGACGAAGGAGGGTGAAAGAGAGCGAAAGGAGATGAAGGAGGGTGAAAGAGAGCGAAAGGAGTCGCAGGAGGGTGAAAGAGAGTGGAACGAGGCGAAGGAGGGTGAAGGAGACCGAAACGAGACGAAGGAGGTTGAAAGAGAGCGAAACAAGACGAAGGAGGGTGAAAGAGAGTGAAACGAGAGGAAGGAGGGTGAAAGAGAGCGAAACGAGACGAAGGAGGGTGAAAGAGAGCTAAACGAGATGAAGGAGGGTCAAAGAGAGCGAAAGAAGACGAAGGAGGGTGAAAGAGAGCGAAACGAGATGAAGGAGGGTGAAAGAGAGCTAAACGAGACGAAGGAGGGTCACAGAGAGCGAAGCGAGACGAAAGAGGGTAAACGAGAACAAAACGAGTCGGTGGAGGGTGAAAGAGAGCGAAACGAGACGAAGGAGGGTGAAAGTGAGTGAAACAAGACGAAGGAGGGCGAAACGAGAGGAAGGAGGGTGAAAGAGAGCGAAACGAGATGAAGGAGGGTGAAAGAGAGCGAAACGAGTTGAAGGAGTGTGAAACAGAGCGAAACGAGACGAAGGAGGGTGAAAGAGAGCGAAAGGAGTCGAAGGAGGTTGAAAGAGAGCGGAACGAGACAAAGGAGGCTGAATGAGGGCGAAACGAGAAGAAGCCGGGTGGAACAGAGCGAAACAAGACGAAGGAGGGTGAAAGAGAGCGAAACGAGATGAAGGAGGGTGAAAGAGAGCAAAACGAGACGAAGGAGTGTAAAACACAGCGAAACGAGACGAAGGAGGGTGCAAGAGAGGTAAACGAGACAAAGGAGGGTCAAAGAGAGCGAAACAAGACGGTGGAGGGTGAAAGAGAGCGAAACGAGACGAAGGAGGGTGAAAGAGAGCGAAACGAGACGATGGAGTGTGAAAGAGAGCGAAACGAGAGGAAGGAGGGTGAAAGAGAGCGAAACGAGACGAAAGAGGGTGAAAGAGAGCGAAACGAGACAAAGGAGGGTGAAAGGGAGCGAAACGAGATGAAGGAGGGTGGAAGAGAGCAAAACGAGACGAAGGAGGGTGAAAGAGAGCGAAACGAGACGAAGGAGTGTGAAAGAGAGCAAAACGAGATGAAGGAGTGTAAAACAGAGCGAAACGAGACGAAGCAGGGTGCAAGAGAGCTAAACGAGACGAAGGAGGGTCAAAGAGAGCGAAACAAGACGGTGGAGGCTGAAAGAGAGCGAAATGAGACGAAGGAGGGTGAAAGAGAGTGAAACGAGATGATGGAGTGTGAAAGAGAGCGAAACGAGAGGAAGGAGGGTGAAAGAGAGCGAAACGAGAAGAAGGAGGGTGAAAGAGAGCGAAACGAGATGAAGGAGGGTGGAAGAGAGCGAAACAAGACGAAGGAGGGTGAAAGAGAGAGAAACGAGACGAAGGAAGGTGAAAGAGAGCGAAACGAGACGAGGGAAGGTGAAAGAGAGCGAAACGAGACAAAGGAGGGTGAAAGGGATTGAAACGAGATGAAGGAGGGTGAAAGAGAGAGAAACGAGATGAAGGAGGGTGAAAGAGAGCGAAACGAGACGAAGGAGGGTGAAAGAGGGCGAAACGCGATGTAGGCGGGTGGAACAGAGCGAAACAAGACGAAAGAAGGGTGAAAGAGAGCAAAACGAGACGAAGGAGGGTGAAAGACAGCGAAACGAGACGAAGAAAGGTGAAAGAGAGCGAAACGAGACGAAGGAGGGTGAAAGAGAGCGAAAGGAGATGAAGGAGGGTGAAAGAGAGCGAAAGGTGTCGAAGGAGGGTAAAAGAGAGTGGAACGAGACGAAGGAGGGTGAAGGAGACCGAAACGAGATGAAGGAGGGTGAAAGTGAGCGAAACGAGACGAAGTAGGTTGAACGAGAGCGAAACGAGAAGAAGGAGGATGAAAGAGAGCGAAACGAGACGAAGGAGGGTGAAAGAGAGCGAAACGAGATGAAGGAGGGTCAGAGAGAGCGAAACGAGATGAAGGAGGGTGAAAGAGAGCGAAACGAGATGAAGGAGGGTGAAAGAGAGCGAAACAAGACGAAGGAGGGCGAAAGAGAGCGAAACGAGAGGAAGGAGGGTGGAACAGAGCGAAACAAGACGAAGGGGGGTGATAGAGAGCGAAACGAGATGAAGGAGGGTGAAAGAGAGCAAAACGAGATGAAGGAGTGTAAAACAGAGCGAAACGAGACGAAGGAGGGTGCAAGAGAGGTAAACGAGACAAAGGAGGGTCAAAGAGAGCGAAACAAGACGGTGGAGGGTGAAAGAGAGCGAAACGAGACGAAGGAGGGTGAAAGAGAGCGAAACGAGACGATAGAGTGTGAAAGAGAGCGAAACGAGAGGAAGGAGGGTGAAAGAGAGCGAAACGAGACGAAAGAGGGTGAAAGAGAGCGAAACGAGACAAAGGAGGGTGAAAGAGAGCAAAACGAGACGAAGTAGGGTGAAAGACAGCGAAACGAGACGAAGAAAGGTGAAAGAGAGCGAAACGAGACGAAGGAGGGTGAAAGAGAGCGAAAGGAGATGAAGGAGGGTGAAAGAGAGCGAAAGGTGTCGAAGGAGGGTGAAAGAGAGTGGAACGAGACGAAGGAGGGTGAAAGAGAGCAAAACGAGACGAAGGAGTGTAAAACAGAGCGAAACGAGACGAAGGAGGGTCAAAGAGAGCGAAACAAGACGGTGGAGCGTGAAAGAGAGTGAAACGAGACGAAGGAGGATGAAAGAGAGCGAAACTAGACGATGGAGGGTGAAAGAGAGCAAAACGAGAGGAAGAAGGGTGAAAGAGAGCGAAACGAGATGAAGGGGGGTGAAAGAGAGCGAAACGAGATGAAGGAGGGTGGAAGAGAGCGAAACGAGACGAAGGAGGGTGAAAGAGAGAGAAACGAGACGAAGGAAGGTGAAAGAGAGCAAAACGAGACGAAGGAAGGTGAAAGAGAGCGAAACGAGATGCAGGAGGGTGAAAGAGAGCGAAATGAGACGAAGGAGGGTGAAAGAGAGTGAAACGAGAAGAAGGAGGGTGAAAGAGAGCGAAAAGAGACGAAGGTGGGTGAAAGAGAGCGAAACGAGATGAAGGAGGGTCAAAGAGAGCGAAACGAGACGAACGAGGGTGAAAGTGAGCGAAACGAGATGAAGGAGGGTCAAAGAGAGCGAAACAAGACGAAGGAGGGTGAAAGAGAGCGAAAGGAGTCGAAGGAGGGTGAAAGAGAGTCTAACGAGACAAAGGAGGGTGAAAGAGAACGAAACGAGACGAAGGAGGGTGAAAGAGAGCGAAACGAGACGAAGGAGGGTGAAAGATAGCGAAACAAGAAGAAGGAGGGTGAAAGAGAACGAAAGGAGATGAAGGAGGGTCAAAGAGAGCGTAACGAGACGGTGGAGGGTGAAAGAGAGCGAAACGAAACGGTGGAGGGTGAAAGAGAGCGAAACGAGACAAAGAAGGGTGAAAGAGAGTGAAACAAGACGATGGAGGGTGAAAGAGAGCGAAACGAGAGGAAGGATGGTGAAAGAGAGCGAAACGAGACAGAGGAATGTGAAAGAGAGCGAAACGAGACGAAGGAGGGTGAAAGACAGCGAAACGAAACGGTGGAGGGTGAAAGACAGCGAAACGAGACAAAGGAGGGTGAAAGAGAGTGAAACAAGACGATGGAGGGTGAAAGAGAGCGAAACGAGAGGAAGGAGGGTGAAAGAGAGCGAAACGAGACAAAGGAGGGTGGAAGAGAGCGAAACGAGACGAAGGAGGGTGAAAGAGAGTGAAACGAGACGAAGGAGGGTGAAAGAGAGCGAAAGGAGATGAAGGAGGGTGAAAGAGAGCGAAAGGAGTCGCAGGAGGGTGAAAGAGAGTGGAACGAGGCGAAGGAGGGTGAAGGAGACCGAAACGAGACGAAGGAGGTTGAAAGAGAGCGAAACAAGACGAAGGAGGGTGAAAGAGAGTGAAACGAGAGGAAGGAGGGTGAAAGAGAGCGAAACGAGACGAAGGAGGGTGAAAGAGAGCTAAACGAGATGAAGGAGGGTCAAAGAGAGCGAAAGAAGACGAAGGAGGGTGAAAGAGAGCGAAACGAGATGAAGGAGGGTGAAAGAGAGCTAAACGAGACGAAGGAGGGTCACAGAGAGCGAAGCGAGACGAAAGAGGGTAAACGAGAACAAAACGAGTCGGTGGAGGGTGAAAGAGAGCGAAACGAGACGAAGGAGGGTGAAAGTGAGTGAAACAAGACGAAGGAGGGCGAAACGAGAGGAAGGAGGGTGAAAGAGAGCGAAACGAGATGAAGGAGGGTGAAAGAGAGCGAAACGAGTTGAAGGAGTGTGAAACAGAGCGAAACGAGACGAAGGAGGGTGAAAGAGAGCGAAAGGAGTCGAAGGAGGTTGAAAGAGAGCGGAACGAGACAAAGGAGGCTGAATGAGGGCGAAACGAGAAGAAGCCGGGTGGAACAGAGCGAAACAAGACGAAGGAGGGTGAAAGAGAGCGAAACGAGATGAAGGAGGGTGAAAGAGAGCAAAACGAGACGAAGGAGTGTAAAACACAGCGAAACGAGACGAAGGAGGGTGCAAGAGAGGTAAACGAGACAAAGGAGGGTCAAAGAGAGCGAAACAAGACGGTGGAGGGTGAAAGAGAGCGAAACGAGACGAAGGAGGGTGAAAGAGAGCGAAACGAGACGATGGAGTGTGAAAGAGAGCGAAACGAGAGGAAGGAGGGTGAAAGAGAGCGAAACGAGACGAAAGAGGGTGAAAGAGAGCGAAACGAGACAAAGGAGGGTGAAAGGGAGCGAAACGAGATGAAGGAGGGTGGAAGAGAGCAAAACGAGACGAAGGAGGGTGAAAGAGAGCGAAACGAGACGAAGGAGTGTGAAAGAGAGCAAAACGAGATGAAGGAGTGTAAAACAGAGCGAAACGAGACGAAGCAGGGTGCAAGAGAGCTAAACGAGACGAAGGAGGGTCAAAGAGAGCGAAACAAGACGGTGGAGGCTGAAAGAGAGCGAAATGAGACGAAGGAGGGTGAAAGAGAGTGAAACGAGATGATGGAGTGTGAAAGAGAGCGAAACGAGAGGAAGGAGGGTGAAAGAGAGCGAAACGAGAAGAAGGAGGGTGAAAGAGAGCGAAACGAGATGAAGGAGGGTGGAAGAGAGCGAAACAAGACGAAGGAGGGTGAAAGAGAGAGAAACGAGACGAAGGAAGGTGAAAGAGAGCGAAACGAGACGAGGGAAGGTGAAAGAGAGCGAAACGAGACAAAGGAGGGTGAAAGGGATTGAAACGAGATGAAGGAGGGTGAAAGAGAGAGAAACGAGATGAAGGAGGGTGAAAGAGAGCGAAACGAGACGAAGGAGGGTGAAAGAGGGCGAAACGCGATGTAGGCGGGTGGAACAGAGCGAAACAAGACGAAAGAAGGGTGAAAGAGAGCAAAACGAGACGAAGGAGGGTGAAAGACAGCGAAACGAGACGAAGAAAGGTGAAAGAGAGCGAAACGAGACGAAGGAGGGTGAAAGAGAGCGAAAGGAGATGAAGGAGGGTGAAAGAGAGCGAAAGGTGTCGAAGGAGGGTAAAAGAGAGTGGAACGAGACGAAGGAGGGTGAAGGAGACCGAAACGAGATGAAGGAGGGTGAAAGTGAGCGAAACGAGACGAAGTAGGTTGAACGAGAGCGAAACGAGAAGAAGGAGGATGAAAGAGAGCGAAACGAGACGAAGGAGGGTGAAAGAGAGCGAAACGAGATGAAGGAGGGTCAGAGAGAGCGAAACGAGATGAAGGAGGGTGAAAGAGAGCGAAACGAGATGAAGGAGGGTGAAAGAGAGCGAAACAAGACGAAGGAGGGCGAAAGAGAGCGAAACGAGAGGAAGGAGGGTGGAACAGAGCGAAACAAGACGAAGGGGGGTGATAGAGAGCGAAACGAGATGAAGGAGGGTGAAAGAGAGCAAAACGAGATGAAGGAGTGTAAAACAGAGCGAAACGAGACGAAGGAGGGTGCAAGAGAGGTAAACGAGACAAAGGAGGGTCAAAGAGAGCGAAACAAGACGGTGGAGGGTGAAAGAGAGCGAAACGAGACGAAGGAGGGTGAAAGAGAGCGAAACGAGACGATAGAGTGTGAAAGAGAGCGAAACGAGAGGAAGGAGGGTGAAAGAGAGCGAAACGAGACGAAAGAGGGTGAAAGAGAGCGAAACGAGACAAAGGAGGGTGAAAGAGAGCAAAACGAGACGAAGTAGGGTGAAAGACAGCGAAACGAGACGAAGAAAGGTGAAAGAGAGCGAAACGAGACGAAGGAGGGTGAAAGAGAGCGAAAGGAGATGAAGGAGGGTGAAAGAGAGCGAAAGGTGTCGAAGGAGGGTGAAAGAGAGTGGAACGAGACGAAGGAGGGTGAAAGAGAGCAAAACGAGACGAAGGAGTGTAAAACAGAGCGAAACGAGACGAAGGAGGGTCAAAGAGAGCGAAACAAGACGGTGGAGCGTGAAAGAGAGTGAAACGAGACGAAGGAGGATGAAAGAGAGCGAAACTAGACGATGGAGGGTGAAAGAGAGCAAAACGAGAGGAAGAAGGGTGAAAGAGAGCGAAACGAGATGAAGGGGGGTGAAAGAGAGCGAAACGAGATGAAGGAGGGTGGAAGAGAGCGAAACGAGACGAAGGAGGGTGAAAGAGAGAGAAACGAGACGAAGGAAGGTGAAAGAGAGCAAAACGAGACGAAGGAAGGTGAAAGAGAGCGAAACGAGATGCAGGAGGGTGAAAGAGAGCGAAATGAGACGAAGGAGGGTGAAAGAGAGTGAAACGAGAAGAAGGAGGGTGAAAGAGAGCGAAAAGAGACGAAGGTGGGTGAAAGAGAGCGAAACGAGATGAAGGAGGGTCAAAGAGAGCGAAACGAGACGAACGAGGGTGAAAGTGAGCGAAACGAGATGAAGGAGGGTCAAAGAGAGCGAAACAAGACGAAGGAGGGTGAAAGAGAGCGAAAGGAGTCGAAGGAGGGTGAAAGAGAGTCTAACGAGACAAAGGAGGGTGAAAGAGAACGAAACGAGACGAAGGAGGGTGAAAGAGAGCGAAACGAGACGAAGGAGGGTGAAAGATAGCGAAACAAGAAGAAGGAGGGTGAAAGAGAACGAAAGGAGATGAAGGAGGGTCAAAGAGAGCGCAACGAGACGGTGGAGGGTGAAAGAGAGCGAAACGAAACGGTGGAGGGTGAAAGAGAGCGAAACGAGACAAAGAAGGGTGAAAGAGAGTGAAACAAGACGATGGAGGGTGAAAGAGAGCGAAACGAGAGGAAGGATGGTGAAAGAGAGCGAAACGAGACAGAGGAATGTGAAAGAGAGCGAAACGAGACGAAGGAGGGTGAAAGACAGCGAAACGAAACGGTGGAGGGTGAAAGACAGCGAAACGAGACAAAGGAGGGTGAAAGAGAGTGAAACAAGATGATGGAGGGTGAAAGAGAGTGAAACGAGACGAAGGAGGGTGAAAGAGAGCGAAAGGAGATGAAGGAGGGTGAAAGAGAGCGAAAGGAGTCGCAGGAGGGTGAAAGAGAGTGGAACGAGGCGAAGGAGGGTGAAGGAGACCGAAACGAGACGAAGGAGGTTGAAAGAGAGCGAAACAAGACGAAGGAGGGTGAAAGAGAGTGAAACGAGAGGAAGGAGGGTGAAAGAGAGCGAAACGAGACGAAGGAGGGTGAAAGAGAGCTAAACGAGATGAAGGAGGGTCAAAGAGAGCGAAAGAAGACGAAGGAGGGTGAAAGAGAGCGAAACGAGATGAAGGAGGGTGAAAGAGAGCTAAACGAGACGAAGGAGGGTCACAGAGAGCGAAGCGAGACGAAAGAGGGTAAACGAGAACAAAACGAGTCGGTGGAGGGTGAAAGAGAGCGAAACGAGACGAAGGAGGGTGAAAGTGAGTGAAACAAGACGAAGGAGGGCGAAACGAGAGGAAGGAGGGTGAAAGAGAGCGAAACGAGATGAAGGAGGGTGAAAGAGAGCGAAACGAGTTGAAGGAGTGTGAAACAGAGCGAAACGAGACGAAGGAGGGTGAAAGAGAGCGAAAGGAGTCGAAGGAGGTTGAAAGAGAGCGGAACGAGACAAAGGAGGCTGAATGAGGGCGAAACGAGAAGAAGCCGGGTGGAACAGAGCGAAACAAGACGAAGGAGGGTGAAAGAGAGCGAAACGAGATGAAGGAGGGTGAAAGAGAGCAAAACGAGACGAAGGAGTGTAAAACACAGCGAAACGAGACGAAGGAGGGTGCAAGAGAGGTAAACGAGACCAAGGAGGGTCAAAGAGAGCGAAACAAGACGGTGGAGGGTGAAAGAGAGCGAAACGAGACGAAGGAGGGTGAAAGAGAGCGAAACGAGACGATGGAGTGTGAAAGAGAGCGAAACGAGAGGAAGGAGGGTGAAAGAGAGCGAAACGAGACGAAAGAGGGTGAAAGAGAGCGAAACGAGACAAAGGAGGGTGAAAGGGAGCGAAACGAGATGAAGGAGGGTGGAAGAGAGCAAAACGAGACGAAGGAGGGTGAAAGAGAGCGAAACGAGACGAAGGAGTGTGAAAGAGAGCAAAACGAGATGAAGGAGTGTAAAACAGAGCGAAACGAGACGAAGCAGGGTGCAAGAGAGCTAAACGAGACGAAGGAGGGTCAAAGAGAGCGAAACAAGACGGTGGAGGCTGAAAGAGAGCGAAATGAGACGAAGGAGGGTGAAAGAGAGTGAAACGAGATGATGGAGTGTGAAAGAGAGCGAAACGAGAGGAAGGAGGGTGAAAGAGAGCGAAACGAGAAGAAGGAGGGTGAAAGAGAGCGAAACGAGATGAAGGAGGGTGGAAGAGAGCGAAACAAGACGAAGGAGGGTGAAAGAGAGAGAAACGAGACGAAGGAAGGTGAAAGAGAGCGAAACGAGACGAGGGAAGGTGAAAGAGAGCGAAACGAGACAAAGGAGGGTGAAAGGGATTGAAACGAGATGAAGGAGGGTGAAAGAGAGAGAAACGAGATGAAGGAGGGTGAAAGAGAGCGAAACGAGACGAAGGAGGGTGAAAGAGGGCGAAACGCGATGTAGGCGGGTGGAACAGAGCGAAACAAGACGAAAGAAGGGTGAAAGAGAGCAAAACGAGACGAAGGAGGGTGAAAGACAGCGAAACGAGACGAAGAAAGGTGAAAGAGAGCGAAACGAGACGAAGGAGGGTGAAAGAGAGCGAAAGGAGATGAAGGAGGGTGAAAGAGAGCGAAAGGTGTCGAAGGAGGGTAAAAGAGAGTGGAACGAGACGAAGGAGGGTGAAGGAGACCGAAACGAGATGAAGGAGGGTGAAAGTGAGCGAAACGAGACGAAGTAGGTTGAACGAGAGCGAAACGAGAAGAAGGAGGATGAAAGAGAGCGAAACGAGACGAAGGAGGGTGAAAGAGAGCGAAACGAGATGAAGGAGGGTCAGAGAGAGCGAAACGAGATGAAGGAGGGTGAAAGAGAGCGAAACGAGATGAAGGAGGGTGAAAGAGAGCGAAACAAGACGAAGGAGGGCGAAAGTGAGCGAAACGAGAGGAAGGAGGGTGGAACAGAGCGAAACAAGACGAAGGGGGGTGATAGAGAGCGAAACGAGATGAAGGAGGGTGAAAGAGAGCAAAACGAGATGAAGGAGTGTAAAACAGAGCGAAACGAGACGAAGGAGGGTGCAAGAGAGGTAAACGAGACAAAGGAGGGTCAAAGAGAGCGAAACAAGACGGTGGAGGGTGAAAGAGAGCGAAACGAGACGAAGGAGGGTGAAAGAGAGCGAAACGAGACGATAGAGTGTGAAAGAGAGCGAAACGAGACAAAGGAGGGTGAAAGGGAGCGAAACGAAATGAAGGAGGGTGAAAGACAGCGAAACGAGATGAAGGAGGGTGAAAGAGAGCGAAACGAGAGGAAGGAGGGTGAAAGAGAGCGAAACGAGTCGAAGGAGGGTGAAAGTGAGCGAAACGAGATGAAGGAGGGTGGAAGAGAGCAAAACGAGACGAAGGAGGGTGGAACAGAGCGAAACAAGACGAAAGAAGGGTGAAAGAGAGCAAAACGAGAGGAAGGAGGGTGAAAGAGTGCGAAACGAGATGAAGGAGGGTGAAAGAGAGCGAAAGGAGATGAAGGAGGGTGAAAGAGTGCGAAATGAGACGAAGGAGGGTGAAAGCGAGCGAAACGAGATGAAGGAGGGTGGAAGAGAGCGAAACGAGATGAAGGAGGGTGAAAGTGAGCGAAACGAGATGAAGCAGGCTGAAAGAGAGCGAAAGGATTCGAAGGAGGGTGAAAGAGAGCGGAACGAGACGAAGGAGGGTGAAAGAGAGTGAAACGAGACGAAGGAGGGTGAAAGAGAGCGAAACGAGACGAAGGAGGCTAAAAGAGAGCGAAACAAGACGAAGGAGGGCGAAACGAGAGAAAGGAGGGTGAAAGAGAGCGAAACGAGGTGAAGGAGGGTGAAAGAGAGCGAAACGAGATGAAGGAGGGTGAAAGAGAACGAAACGAGACGAAGGAGGGTGAAAGAGAGCGAAAGGAGTCGAAGGAGGGTGAAAGAGAGCGGAACGAGACGAAGGAGGGTGAAAGAGAACGAAACGAGACGAAGGAGGGTGAAAGAGAGTGAAACGAGATGATGGAGGGTGAAAGAGGGCGAAACGAGACAAAGGAGGGTGAAAGAGAGCGAAACGAGACGAAGGAGTGTGAAAGAGAGCAAAACGAGACGAAGGAGTGTAAAACAGAGCGAAACGAGACGAAGGAGGGTGCAAGAGAGCTAAACGAGATGAAGGAGGGTGGAAAGAGCGAAACAAGACGAAGGAGGGTGAAAGAGAGAGAAACGAGACGAAGGAAGGTGAAAGAGAGCGAAACGAGACGAGGGAAGGTGAAAGAGAGCGAAACGAGACAAAGGAGGGTGAAAGGGAGTGAAACGAGATGAAGGAGGGTGAAAGAGAGAGAAACGAGATGAAGGAGGGTGAAAGAGAGCGAAACGAGACGAAGGAGGGTGAAAGAGGGCGAAACGCGATGAAGGCGGGTGGAACAGAGCGAAACAAGACGAAAGAAGGGTGAAAGAGAGCAAAACGAGACGAAGGAGGGTGAAAGACAGCGAAACGAGACGAAGAAAGGTGAAAGAGAGCGAAACGAGACGAAGGAGGGTGAAAGAGAGCGAAAGGAGATGAAGGAGGGTGAAAGAGAGCGAAAGGTGTCGAAGGAGGGTGAAAGAGAGTGGAACGAGACGAAGGAGGGTGAAAGAGAGCAAAACGAGACGAAGGAGTGTAAAACAGAGCGAAACGAGACGAAGGAGGGTCAAAGAGAGCGAAACAAGACGGTGGAGCGTGAAAGAGAGTGAAACGAGACGAAGGAGGATGAAAGAGAGCGAAACTAGACGATGGAGGGTGAAAGAGAGCAAAACGAGAGGAAGAAGGGTGAAAGAGAGCGAAACGAGACGAAGGAGGGTGAAAGAGAGCGAAACGAGATGAAGGAGGGTGGAAGAGAGCGAAACGAGACGAAGGAGGGTGAAAGAGAGAGAAACGAGACGAAGGAAGGTGAAAGAGAGCAAAACGAGACGAAGGAAGGTGAAAGAGAGCGAAACGAGATGCAGGAGGGTGAAAGAGAGCGAAATGAGACGAAGGAGGGTGAAAGAGAGTGAAACGAGAAGAAGGAGGGTGAAAGAGAGCGAAAAGAGACGAAGGTGGGTGAAAGAGAGCGAAACGAGATGTAGGAGGGTCAAAGAGAGCGAAACGAGACGAACGAGGGTGAAAGAGAGCGAAACGAGATGAAGGAGGGTCAAAGAGAGCGAAACAAGACGAAGGAGGGTGAAAGAGAGCGAAAGGAGTCGAAGGAGGGTGAAAGAGAGTCTAACGAGACAAAGGAGGGTGAAAGAGAACGAAACGAGACGAAGGAGGGTGAAAGAGAGCGAAACGAGACGAAGGAGGGTGAAAGATAGCGAAACAAGAAGAAGGAGGGTGAAAGAGAACGAAAGGAGATGAAGGAGGGTCAAAGAGAGCGAAACGAGACGGTGGAGGGTGAAAGAGAGCGAAACGAAACGGTGGAGGGTGAAAGAGAGCGAAACGAGACAAAGAAGGGTGAAAGAGAGTGAAACAAGACGATGGAGGGTGAAAGAGAGCGAAACGAGAGGAAGGTTGGTGAAAGAGAGCGAAACGAGACAGAGGAGGGTGAAAGAGAGCGAAACGAGACGAAGGAAGGTGAAAGAGAGCGAAACGAGACGAAGGAGGGTGAAAGAGAGCGAAACGAGATGAAGGAGGCTAAAAGAGAGCGAAACAAGACGAAGGAGGGCGAAACGAGAGGAAGGAGGGTGAAAGAGAGCGAAACGAGATGAAGGAGGGTGAAAGAGAGCGAAACGAGATGAAGGAGGGTGAAAGAGAACGAAACGAGACGAAGGAGGGTGAAAGAGAGCGAAAGGAGTCGAAGGAGGGTGAAAGAGAGCGGAACGAGACGAAGGAGGGTGAAAGAGAACGAAACGAGACGAAGGAGGGTGAAAGAGAGTGAACCGAGATGATGGAGGGTGAAAGAGGGCGAAACGAGACAAAGGAGGGTGAAAGAGAGCGAAACGAGACGAAGGAGTGTGAAAGAGAGCAAAACGAGACGAAGGAGTGTAAAACAGAGCGAAACGAGACGAAGGAGGGTGCAAGAGAGCTAAACGAGATGAAGGAGGGTGGAAGAGAGCGAAACAAGACGAAGGAGGGTGAAAGAGAGAGAAACGAGACGAAGGAAGGTGAAAGAGAGCGAAACGAGACGAGGGAAGGTGAAAGAGAGCGAAACGAGACAAAGGAGGGTGAAAGGGAGTGAAACGAGATGAAGGAGGGTGAAAGAGAGAGAAACGAGATGAAGGAGGGTCAAAGAGAGCGAAACGAGACGAAGGAGGGTGAAAGAGGGCGAAACGCGATGAAGGCGGGTGGAACAGAGCGAAACAAGATGAAAGAAGGGTGAAAGATAGCAAAACGAGACGAAGGAGGGTGAAAGACAGCGAAACGAGACGAAGAAAGGTGAAAGAGAGCGAAACGAGACGAAGGAGGGTGAAAGAGAGCGAAAGGAGATGAAGGAGGGTGAAAGAGAGCGAAAGGTGTCGAAGGAGGGTGAAAGAGAGTGGAACGAGACGAAGGAGGGTGAAAGAGAGCAAAACGAGACGAAGGAGTGTAAAACAGAGCGAAACGAGACGAAGGAGGGTCAAAGAGAGCGAAACAAGACGGTGGAGCGTGAAAGAGAGTGAAACGAGACGAAGGAGGATGAAAGAGAGCGAAACTAGACGATGGAGGGTGAAAGAGAGCAAAACGAGAGGAAGAAGGGTGAAAGAGAGCGAAACGAGACGAAGGAGGGTGAAAGAGAGCGAAACGAGATGAAGGAGGGTGGAAGAGAGCGAAACGAGACGAAGGAGGGTGAAAGGGAGAGAAACGAGACGAAGGAAGGTGAAAGAGAGCAAAACGAGACGAAGGAAGGTGAAAGAGAGCGAAACGAGATGCAGGAGGGTGAAAGAGAGCGAAATGAGACGAAGGAGGGTGAAAGAGAGTGAAACGAGAAGAAGGAGGGTGAAAGAGAGCGAAAAGAGACGAAGGTGGGTGAAAGAGAGCGAAACGAGATGAAGGAGGGTCAAAGAGAGCGAAACGAGACGAACGAGGGTGAAAGAGAGCGAAACGAGATGAAGGAGGGTCAAAGAGAGCGAAACAAGACGAAGGAGGGTGAAAGAGAGCGAAAGGAGTCGAAGGAGGGTGAAAGAGAGTCTAACGAGACAAAGGAGGGTGAAAGAGAACGAAACGAGACGAAGGAGGGTGAAAGAGAGCGAAACGAGACGAAGGAGGGTGAAAGATAGCGAAACAAGAAGAAGGAGGGTGAAAGAGAACGAAAGGAGATGAAGGAGGGTCAAAGAGAGCGAAAAGAGTCGCAGGAGGGTGAAAGAGAGTGGAACGAGGCGAAGGAGGGTGAAAGAGAGCGAAACGAAACGGTGGAGGGTGAAAGAGAGCGAAACGAGACAAAGAAGGGTGAAAGAGAGTGAAACAAGACGATGGAGGGTGAAAGAGAGCGAAACGAGAGGAAGGTTGGTGAAAGAGAGCGAAACGAGACAGAGGAGGGTGAAAGAGAGCGAAACGAGACGAAGGAGGGTGAAAGAGAGCGAAACGAGACGAAGGAGGGTGAAAGAGAGCGAAACGAGATGAAGGAGGCTAAAAGAGAGCGAAACAAGACGAAGGAGGGCGAAACGAGAGGAAGGAGGGTGAAAGAGAGCGAAACGAGATGAAGGAGGGTGAAAGAGAGCGAAACGAGATGAAGGAGGGTGAAAGAGAACGAAACGAGACGAAGGAGGGTGAAAGAGAGCGAAAGGAGTCGAAGGAGGGTGAAAGAGAGCGGAACGAGACGAAGGAGGGTGAAAGAGAACGAAACGAGACGAAGGAGGGTGAAAGAGAGTGAAACGAGATGATGGAGGGTGAAAGAGGGCGAAACGAGACAAAGGAGGGTGAAAGAGAGCGAAACGAGACGAAGGAGTGTGAAAGAGAGCAAAACGAGACGAAGGAGTGTAAAACAGAGCGAAACGAGACGAAGGAGGGTGAAAGAGAACGAAACGAGACGAAGGAGGGTGAAAGAGAGCGAAAGGAGTCGAAGGAGGGTGAAAGAGAGCGGAACGAGACGAAGGAGGGTGAAAGAGAACGAAACGAGACGAAGGAGGGTGAAAGAGAGTGAAACGAGATGATGGAGGGTGAAAGAGGGCGAAACGAGACAAAGGAGGGTGAAAGAGAGCGAAACGAGACGAAGGAGTGTGAAAGAGAGCAAAACGAGACGAAGGAGTGTAAAACAGAGCGAAACGAGACGAAGGAGGGTGCAAGAGAGCTAAACGAGATGAAGGAGGGTGGAAGAGAGCGAAACAAGACGAAGGAGGGTGAAAGAGAGAGAAACGAGACGAAGGAAGGTGAAAGAGAGCGAAACGAGACGAGGGAAGGTGAAAGAGAGCGAAACGAGACAAAGGAGGGTGAAAGGGAGTGAAACGAGATGAAGGAGGGTGAAAGAGAGAGAAACGAGATGAAGGAGGGTGAAAGAGAGCGAAACGAGACGAAGGAGGGTGAAAGAGGGCGAAACGCGATGAAGGCGGGTGGAACAGAGCGAAACAAGATGAAAGAAGGGTGAAAGATAGCAAAACGAGACGAAGGAGGGTGAAAGACAGCGAAACGAGACGAAGAAAGGTGAAAGAGAGCGAAACGAGACGAAGGAGGGTGAAAGAGAGCGAAAGGAGATGAAGGAGGGTGAAAGAGAGCGAAAGGTGTCGAAGGAGGGTGAAAGAGAGTGGAACGAGACGAAGGAGGGTGAAAGAGAGCAAAACGCGACGAAGGAGTGTAAAACAGAGCGAAACGAGACGAAGGAGGGTCAAAGAGAGCGAAACAAGACGGTGGAGCGTGAAAGAGAGTGAAACGAGACGAAGGAGGATGAAAGAGAGCGAAACTAGACGATGGAGGGTGAAAGAGAGCAAAACGAGAGGAAGAAGGGTGAAAGAGAGCGAAACGAGACGAAGGAGGGTGAAAGAGAGCGAAACGAGATGAAGGAGGGTGGAAGAGAGCGAAACGAGACGAAGGAGGGTGAAAGAGAGAGAAACGAGACGAAGGAAGGTGAAAGAGAGCAAAACGAGACGAAGGAAGGTGAAAGAGAGCGAAACGAGATGCAGGAGGGTGAAAGAGAGCGAAATGAGACGAAGGAGAGTGAAAGAGAGTGAAACGAGAAGAAGGAGGGTGAAAGAGAGCGAAAAGAGACGAAGGTGGGTGAAAGAGAGCGAAACGAGATGAAGGAGGGTCAAAGAGAGCGAAACGAGACGAACGAGGGTGAAAGAGAGCGAAACGAGATGAAGGAGGGTCAAAGAGAGCGAAACAAGACGAAGGAGGGTGAAAGAGAGCGAAAGGAGTCGAAGGAGGGTGAAAGAGAGTCTAACGAGACAAAGGAGGGTGAAAGAGAACGAAACGAGACGAAGGAGGGTGAAAGAGAGCGAAACGAGACGAAGGAGGGTGAAAGATAGCGAAACAAGAAGAAGGAGGGTGAAAGAGAACGAAAGGAGATGAAGGAGGGTCAAAGAGAGCGAAACGAGACGGTGGAGGGTGAAAGAGAGCGAAACGAAACGGTGGAGGGTGAAAGAGAGCGAAACGAGACAAAGAAGGGTGAAAGAGAGTGAAACAAGACGATGGAGGGTGAAAGAGAGCGAAACGAGAGGAAGGTTGGTGAAAGAGAGCGAAACGAGACAGAGGAGGGTGAAAGAGAGCGAAACGAGACGAAGGAGGGTGAAAGACAGCGAAACGAAACGGTGGAGGGTGAAAGACAGCGAAACGAGACAAAGGAGGGTGAAAGAGAGTGAAACAAGACGATGGAGGGTGAAAGAGAGCGAAACGAGAGGAAGGAGGGTGAAAGAGAGCAAAACGAGACAAAGGAGGGTGGAAGAGAGCGAAACGAGACGAAGGAGGGTGAAAGAGAGTGAAACGAGACGAAGGTGGGTGAAAGAGAGCGAAAGGAGATGAAGGAGGGTGAAAGAGAGCGAAAGGAGTCGCAGGAGGGTGAAAGAGAGTGGAACGAGGCGAAGGAGGGTGAAGGAGACCGAAACGAGACGAAGGAGGTTGAAAGAGAGCGAAACAAGACGAAGGAGGGTGAAAGAGAGTGAAACGAGAGGAAGGAGGGTGAAAGAGAGCGAAACGAGACGAAGGAGGGTGAAAGAGAGCGAAACGAGATGAAGGAGGGTCAAAGAGAGCGAAAGAAGACGAAGGAGGGTGAAAGAGAGCGAAACGAGATGAAGGAGGGTGAAAGAGAGCTAAACGAGACGAAGGAGGGTCACAGAGAGCGAAGCGAGACGAAAGAGGGTAAACGAGAACAAAACGAGTCGGTGGAGGGTGAAAGAGAGCGAAACGAGACGAAGGAGGGTGAAAGTGAGTGAAACAAGACGAAGGAGGGCGAAAGGGAGCGAAACGAGAGGAAGGAGGGTGAAAGAGAGCGAAACGAGATGAAGGAGGGTGAAAGAGAGCGAAACGAGTTGAAGGAGTGTGAAACAGAGCGAAACGAGACGAAGGAGGGTGAACGAGAGCGAAAGGAGTCGAAGGAGGTTGAAAGAGAGCGGAACGAGACGAAGGAGGCTGAAAGAGGGCGAAACGAGAAGAAGCCGGGTGGAACAGAGCGAAACAAGACGAAGGAGGGTGAAAGAGAGCGAAACGAGATGAAGGAGGGTGAAAGAGAGCTAAACGAGACGAAGGAGTGTAAAACAGAGCGAAACGAGACGAAGGAGGGTGCAAGAGAGGTAAACGAGACAAAGGAGGGTCAAAGAGAGCGAAACAAGACGGTGGAGGGTGAAAGAGAGCGAAACGAGACGAAGGAGGGTGAAAGAGAGCGAAACGAGACGATGGAGTGTGAAAGAGAGCGAAACGAGAGGAAGGAGGGTGAAAGAGAGCGAAACGAGACGAAAGAGGGTGAAAGAGAGCGAAACGAGACAAAGGAGGGTGAAAGGGAGCGAAACGAGATGAAGGAGGGTGGAAGAGAGCAAAACGAGATGAAGGAGGGTGAAAGAGAGCGAAACGAGACGAAGGAGTGTGAAAGAGAGCAAAACGAGACGAAGGAGTGTAAAACAGAGCGAAACGAGACGAAGGAGGGTGCAAGAGAGCTAAACGAGACGAAGGAGGGTCAAAGAGAGCGAAACAAGACGGTGGAGGCTGAAAGAGAGCGAAATGAGACGAAGGAGGGTGAAAGAGAGTGAAACGAGATGATGGAGTGTGAAAGAGAGCGAAACGAGAGGAAGGAGGGTGAAAGAGAGCGAAACGAGGAGAAGGAGGGTGAAAGAGAGCGAAACGAGATGAAGGAGGGTGGAAGAGAGCGAAACAAGACGAAGGAGGGTGAAAGAGAGAGAAACGAGACGAAGGAAGGTGAAAGAGAGCGAAACGAGACGAGGGAAGGTGAAAGAGAGCGAAACGAGACAAAGGAGGGTGAAAGGGAGTGAAACGAGATGAAGGAGGGTGAAAGAGAGAGAAACGAGATGAAGGAGGGTGAAAGAGAGCGAAACGAGACGAAGGAGGGTGAAAGAGGGCGAAACGCGATGTAGGCGGGTGGAACAGAGCGAAACAAGACGAAAGAAGGGTGAAAGAGAGCAAAACGAGACGAAGGAGGGTGAAAGACAGCGAAACGAGACGAAGAAAGGTGAAAGAGAGCGAAACGAGACGAAGGAGGGTGAAAGAGAGCGAAAGGAGATGAAGGAGGGTGAAAGAGAGCGAAAGGTGTCGAAGGAGGGTAAAAGAGAGTGGAACGAGACGAAGGAGGGTGAAGGAGACCGAAACGAGATGAAGGAGGGTGAAAGAGAGCGAAACGAGACGAAGGAGGTTGAACGAGAGCGAAACGAGAAGAAGGAGGATGAAAGAGAGCGAAACGAGACGAAGGAAGGTGAAAGAGAGCGAAACGAGATGAAGGAGGGTCAAAGAGAGCGAAACGAGACGAAGGAGGGTGAAAGAGAGCGAAACGAAATGAAGGAGGGTGAAAGAGAGCTAAACGAGACGAAGAGAGCGAAACGAGAGGAAGGAGGGTGAAAGAGAGCGAAACGAGATGAAGGAGGATGAAAGAGAGCGAAACGAGATGAAGGAGGGTGAAAGAGAGTGAAACGAGACGAAGGAGGGTGAAAGAGGGCGAAACGAGACGAAGGCGGATGGAACAGAGCGAATCAAGATGAAGGAGGGTGAAAGAGAGCGAAACGAGACGAAGGAGGGTGAAAGAGAGCAAAACAAGACGAAGGAGTGTAAAACAGAGCGAAACGAGACGAAGCAGGGTCAAAGAGAGCGAAACAAGATGGTGGAGTGTGAAAGAGAGCGAAACGAGACGAAGGAGGATGAAAGAGAGCGAAACTAGACGATGGAGGGTGAAAGAGAGCAAAACGAGAGGAAGAAGGGTGAAAGAGAGCGAAACGAGACGAAGGAGGGTGAAAGAGAGCGAAACGAGATGAAGGAGGGTGGAAGAGAGCGAAACGAGACGAAGGAGGGTGAAAGAGAGAGAAACGAGACGAAGGAAGGTGAAAGAGAGCAAAACGAGACGAAGGAAGGTGAAAGAGAGCGAAACGAGACAAAGGAGGGTGAAAGGGAGCGAAACGAGATGAAGGAGGGTGAAAGAGAGCGAAACGAGATGAAGGAGGGTGAAAGAGAGCGAAATGAGACGAAGGAGGGTGAAAGAGAGTGAAACGAGAAGAAGGAGGGTGAAAGAGAGTGAAAAGAGACGAAGGTGGGCGAAAGAGAGCGAAACGAGATGAAGGAGGGTCAAAGAGAGCGAAACGAGACGAACGAGGGTGAAAGAGAGCGAAACGAGATGAAGGAGGGTCAAAGAGAGCGAAACAAGACGAAGGAGGGTGAAAGAGAGCGAAAGGAGTCGAAGGAGGGTGAAAGAGAGTCTAACGAGACAAAGGAGGGTGAAAGAGAACGAAACGAGACGAAGGAGGGTGAAAGAGAGCGAAACGAGACAAAGGAGGGTGAAAGATAGCGAAACGAGAAGAAGGAGGGTGAAAGAGAACGAAAGGAGATGAAGGAGTGTCAAAGAGAGCGAAACGAGACGGTGGAGGGTGAAAGAGAGCGAAACGAAACGGTGGAGGGTGAAAGAGAGCGAAACGAGAGGAAGGATGGTGAAAGAGAGCGAAACGAGACAAAGGAGGGTGAAAGAGAGCGAAACGAGACGAAGGAGGGTGAAAGAGAGTGAAACGAGACGAAGGAGGGTGAAAGAGAGCGAAAGGAGATGAAGGAGGGTGAAAGAGAGCGAAAGGAGTCGCAGGAGGGTGAAAGAGAGTGAAAAAAGACGATGGAGGGTGAAAGAGAGCGAAACGAGAGGAAGGATGGTGAAAGAGAGCGAAACGAGACAAAGGAGGGTGAAAGAGAGCGAAACGAGACGAAGGAGGGTGAAAGAGAGTGAAACGAGACGAAGGAGAGTGAAAGAGAGCGAAAGGAGATGAAGGAGGGTGAAAGAGAGCGAAAGGAGTCGCAGGAGGGTGAAAGAGAGTGGAACGAGGCGAAGGAGGGTGAAGGAGACCGAAACGAGACGAAGGAGGTTGAAAGAGAGTGAAACAAGACGAAGGAGGGTGAAAGAGTGTGAAACGAGAGGAAGGAGGGTGAAAGAGAGCGAAACGAGACGAAGGAGGGTGAAAGAGAGCGAAACGAGATGAAGGAGGGTCAAAGAGAGTGAAAGAAGACGAAGGAGGGTGAAAGAGAGCGAAACGAGATGAAGGAGGGTGAAAGAGAGCTAAACGAGACGAAGGAGGGTCACAGAGAGCGAAGCGAGACGAAAGAGGGTAAAAGAGAACAAAAAGAGTCGGTGGAGGGTGAAAGATAGCGAAACGAGACGAAGGAGGGTGAAAGAGAGTGAAACAAGACGAAGGAGGGTGAAAGAGAGCGAAACGAGAGGAAGGAGGGTGAAAGAGAGCGAAACGAGATGAAGGAGTGTGAAACAGAGTGAAACGAGACGAAGGAGGGTGAAAGAGAGCGAAAGGAGTCGAAGGAGGTTGAAAGAGAGCGGAACGAGACGAAGGAGGCTGAAAGAGAGCAAAACGAGACGAAGGAGTGTAAAACAGAGCGAAACGAGACGAAGGAGGGTGCAAGAGAGGTAAACGAGACAAAGGAGGGTCAAAGAGAGCGAAACAAGACGGTGGAGGGTGAAAGAGAGCGAAACGAGACGAAGGAGGGTGAAAGAGAGCGAAACGAGACGATGGAGTGTGAAAGAGAGCGAAACGAGAGGAAGGAGGGTGAAAGAGAGCGAAACGAGACGAAAGAGGGTGAAAGAGAGCGAAACGAGACAAAGGAGGGTGAAAGGGAGCGAAACGAGATGAAGGAGGGTGGAAGAGAGCAAAACGAGACGAAGGAGGGTGAAAGAGAGCGAAACGAGACGAAGGAGTGTGAAAGAGAGCAAAACGAGACGAAGGAGTGTAAAACAGAGCGAAACGAGACGAAGGAGGGTGCAAGAGAGCTAAACGAGACGAAGGAGGGTCAAAGAGAGCGAAACAAGACGGTGGAGGCTGAAAGAGAGCGAAATGAGACGAAGGAGGGTGAAAGAGAGTGAAACGAGATGATGGAGTGTGAAAGAGAGCGAAACGAGAGGAAGGAGGGTGAAAGAGAGCGAAACGAGAAGAAGGAGGGTGAAAGAGAGCGAAACGAGATGAAGGAGGGTGGAAGAGAGCGAAACAAGACGAAGGAGGGTGAAAGAGAGAGAAACGAGACGAAGGAAGGTGAAAGAGAGCGAAACGAGACGAGGGAAGGTGAAAGAGAGCGAAACGAGACAAAGGAGGGTGAAAGGGAGTGAAACGAGATGAAGGAGGGTGAAAGAGAGAGAAACGAGATGAAGGAGGGTGAAAGAGAGCGAAACGAGATGAAGGAGGGTGAAAGAGGGCGAAACGCGATGTAGGCGGGTGGAACAGAGCGAAACAAGACGAAAGAAGGGTGAAAGAGAGCAAAACGAGACGAAGGAGGGTGAAAGACAGCGAAACAAGACGAAGAAAGGTGAAAGAGAGCGAAACGAGACGAAGGAGGGTGAAAGAGAGCGAAAGGAGATGAAGGAGGGTGAAAGAGAGCGAAAGGTGTCGAAGGAGGGTGAAAGAGAGTGGAACGAGACGAAGGAGGGTGAAGGAGACCGAAACGAGATGAAGGAGGGTGAAAGAGAGCGAAACGAGACGAAGGAGGTTGAACGAGAGCGAAACGAGAAGAAGGAGGATGAAAGAGAGCGAAACGAGACGAAGGAGGGTGAAAGAGAGCGAAACGAGATGAAGGAGGGTCAAAGAGAGCGAAACGAGACGAAGGAGGGTGAAAGAGAGCGAAACGAAATGAAGGAGGGTGAAAGAGAGCTAAACGAGACGAAGAGAGCGAAACGAGAGGAAGGAGGGTGAAAGAGAGCGAAACGAGATGAAGGAGGATGAAAGAGAGCGAAACGAGATGAAGGAGGGTGAAAGAGAGTGAAACGAGACGAAGGAGTGTGAAAGAGAGCGAAAGGAGTCGAAGGAGGGTGAAAGAGAGCAGAACGAGACGAAGGAGGGTGAAAGAGAACGAAACGAGACGAAGGAGGGTGAAAGAGAGTGAAACGAGACGAAGGAGGGTGAAAGAGGGCGAAACGAGACGAAGGCGGATGGAACAGAGCGAATCAAGATGAAGGAGGGTGAAAGCGAGCGAAACGAGACGAAGGAGGGTGAAAGAGAGCAAAACGAGACGAAGGAGTGTAAAACAAAGCGAAACGAGACGAAGGAGGGTCAAAGAGAGCGAAACAAGATGGTGGAGTGTGAAAAAGAGCGAAACGAGACGAAGGAGGATGAAAGAGAGCGAAACTAGACGATGGAGGGTGAAAGAGAGCAAAACGAGAGGAAGAAGGGTGAAAGAGAGCGAAACGAGACGAAGGAGGGTGAAAGAGAGCGAAACGAGATGAAGGAGGGTGGAAGAGAGCGAAACGAGACGAAGGAGGGTGAAAGAGAGAGAAACGAGACGAAGGAAGGTGAAAGAGAGCAAAACGAGACGAAGGAAGGTGAAAGAGAGCGAAACGAGACAAAGGAGGGTGAAAGGGAGCGAAACGAGATGAAGGAGGGTGAAAGAGAGCGAAACGAGATGAAGGAGGTTGAAAGAGAGCGAAATGAGACGAAGGAGGGTGAAAGAGAGTGAAACGAGAAGAAGGAGGGTGAAAGAGAGCGAAAAGAGACGAAGGTGGGTGAAAGAGAGCGAAACGAGATGAAGGAGGGTCAAAGAGAGCGAAACGAGACGAACGAGGGTGAAAGAGAGCGAAACGAGATGAAGGAGGGTCAAAGAGAGCGAAACAAGACGAAGGAGGGTGAAAGAGAGCGAAAGGAGTCGAAGGAGGGTGAAAGAGAGTCTAACGAGACGAAGGAGGGTGAAAGAGAGCGAAAGGAGATGAAGGAGGGTGAAAGAGAGCGAAAGGGGTCGCAGGAGGGTGAAAGAGAGTGAAACAAGACGATGGAGGGTGAAAGAGAGCGAAACGAGAGGAAGGATGGTGAAAGAGAGCGAAACGAGACAAAGGAGGGTGAAAGAGAGCGAAACGAGACGAAGGAGGGTGAAAGAGAGTGAAACGAGACGAAGGAGAGTGAAAGAGAGCGAAAGGAGATGAAGGAGGGTGAAAGAGAGCGAAAGGAGTCGCAGGAGGGTGAAAGAGAGTGGAACGAGGCGAAGGAGGGTGAAGGAGACCGAAACGAGACGAAGGAGGTTGAAAGAGAGCGAAACAAGACGAAGGAGGGTGAAAGAGAGTGAAACGAGAGGAAGGAGGGTGAAAGAGAGCGAAACGAGACGAAGGAGGGTGAAAGAGAGCGAAACGAGATGAAGGAGGGTCAAAGAGAGTGAAAGAAGACGAAGGAGGGTGAAAGAGAGCGAAATGAGATGAAGGAGGGTGAAAGAGAGCTAAACGAGACGAAGGAGGGTCACAGAGAGCGAAGCGAGACGAAAGAGGGTAAAAGAGAACAAAAAGAGTCGGTGGAGGGTGAAAGATAGCGAAACGAGATGAAGGAGGGTGAAAGAGAGTGAAACAAGACGAAGGAGGGTGAAAGAGAGCGAAACGAGAGGAAGGAGGGTGAAAGAGAGCGAAACGAGATGAAGGAGTGTGAAACAGAGCGAAACGAGACGAAGGAGGGTGAAAGAGAGCGAAAGGAGTCGAAGGAGGTTGAAAGAGAGCGGAACGAGACGAAGGAGGCTGAAAGAGGGCGAAACGAGACGAAGCCGGGTGGAACAGAGCGAAACAAGACGAAGGAGGATGAAAGAGAGCGAAACGAGATGAAGGAGGGTGAAAGAGAGCAAAACGAGACGAAGGAGTGTAAAACAGAGCGAAACGAGACGAAGGAGGGTGCAAGAGAGGTAAACGAGACAAAGGAGGGTCAAAGAGAGCGAAACAAGACGGTGGAGGGTGAAAGAGAGCGAAACGAGACGAAGGAGGGTGAAAGAGAGCGAAACGAGACGATGGAGTGTGAAAGAGAGCGAAACGAGAGGAAGGAGGGTGACAGAGAGCGAAACGAGACGAAGGAGGGTGAAAGAGAGCGAAAAGAGATGAAGGAGGGTGGAAGAGAGCGAAACGAGACGTAGGAGGGTGAAAGAGAGAGAAACGAGATGAAGGAAGGTGAAAGAGAGCGAAACGAGACGAAGGAAGGTGAAAGAGAGCGAAACGAGACAAAGGAGGGTGAAAGGGAGCGAAAAGAAATGAAGGAGGGTGAAAGACAGCGAAACGAGATGAAGGACGGTGAAAGAGAGTGAAACGAGACGAAGGAGGGTGAAAGAGAGTGAAACGAGAGGAAGGAGGGTGAAAGAGAGCGAAACGAGTCGAAGGAGGGTGAAAGTGAGCGAAACGAGATGAAGGAGGGTGAAAGAGAGCGAAACGAGACGAAGGAGGGTGAAAGAGAGCGAAAGGAGTCGAAGGAGGTTGAAAGAGAGCGGAACGAGACGAAGGAGGGTGATAGAGAACGAAACGAGACATAGGAGGGTGAAAGAGAGTGAAACGAGACGAAGGAGGGTGAAAGAGAGCGAAAGGAGTCGAAGGAGGTTGAAAGAGAGCAAAACGAGACGAAGGAGTGTAAAACAGAGCGAAACGAGACGAAGGAGGGTGCAAGAGAGCTAAACGAGTCGAAGGAGGGTCAAAGGGAGCGAAACAAGACGGTGGAGGGTGAAAGAGAGCGAAATGAGACGAAGGAGGGTGAAAGAGTGCGAAACGAGACGAAGGAGGGTGAAAGAGAGCGAAACGAGACGAAGGAGGGTGAAAGAGAGCGAAACGAGACGAAGGAGGGTGAAAGAGAGCGAAACGAGAAGAAGGAGGGTGAAAGAGAGCGAAACGAGACGGAGGAGGGTGAAAGAGAGCGGAACGAGATGAAGGAGGCTCAAAGAGAGCGAATCGAGACGAAGGAGGGTGAAAGAGAGCGAAACGAGATGAAGGAGGGTGAAAGAGAGCTAAACGAGACGAAGGAGGGTGAAAGAGAGCGAAAGGAGTCGAAGTAGGGTGAAAGAGAGTGGAACGAGATGAAGGAGGGTGAAAGAGACCAAAACGAGACGAAGGAGGGTGAAAGAGAGCGAAACGAGACGAAGCAGGGTGAATGAGAGCGAAACGAGAAGAAGGAGGGTGAAAGAGAGCGAAACGAGACGAAGGAGGGTGAAAGAGAGCGAAACGAGAGGAAGGAGAGTGAAAGAGCGCGAAACGAGACAAAGGCGGGTGAAAGAGAGCGAAACGCGACGAAGGAGGGTGAAAGGGAGCGAAACGAGACGAAGAAAGTTGATAGAGAGTGAAACGAGATGAAGGAGGGTGAAAGAGAGCGAAAGGAGATGAAGGAGGGTGAAAGAGAGTGGAACGAGACCAAGGAGGGTGAAGGAGACCGAAACGAGACTAAGGAGTGTGAAAGAGAGTGAACCGAGACCAAGGAGGGTGAAAGAGAGCGAAACGAGAATAAGGAGGATGAAAGAGAGCGAAACGAGACGAAGGAGGGTGAAAGAGAGCGAAACGAGATGAAGGAGGGTCACAGAGAGCGAAACGAGACGAAGGAGGGTGAAAGAGATCGAAACAAGATGAAGGAGGGTGAAAGAGAGCTAAACGAGATGGTGGAGGGTGAAAGAGAGCGAAACGAGACGAAGGAGGGTGAAAGAGAGCGAAACAAGACGAAGGAGGGCGAAAGAGAGCGAAACGAGAGGAAGGAGGGTGAAAGAGAGCGAAACGAGATGAAGGAGGGTGAAAGAGAGCGAAACGAGATGAAGGAGGGTGAAAGAGAGCGAAACGAGACGAAGCAGGCTGAAAGAGAGCGAAAGGAGGCGAAGGAGGGTGAAAGAGAGCGGAACGAGACGAAGGAGGGTGAAAGAGAGCGAAACGAGACGAAGGAGGGTGAAAGAGAGCGAAACGAGACGAAGGAGGCTAAAAGAGAGCGAAACAAGACGAAGGAGGGCGAAAGAGAGCGAAACGAGACGAAGCAGGCTGAAAGAGAGCGAAAGGAGTCGAAGGAGGGTGAAAGAGAGCGGAACGAGACGTAGGAGGGTGAAAGAGGGCGAAACGCGATGAAGGCGGGTGGAACAGAGCGAAACAAGACGAAAGAAGGGTGAAAGAGAGCAAAACGAGACGAAGGAGGGTGAAAGACAGCGAAACGAGACGAAGGAGGCTGAAAGAGAGCGAAAGGAGATGAAGGAGGGTGAAAGAGAGCGAAAGGTGTCGAAGGAGGGTGAAAGAGAGTGGAACGAGACGAAGGAGGGTGAAGGAGACCGAAACGAGACGAAGGAGGGTGAAAGAGAGCGAAACGAGACGAAGGAGGTTGAACGAGAGCGAAACGAGAAGAAGGAGGATGAAAGAGAGCGAAACGAGACGAAGGAGGGTGAAAGAGAGCGAAACGAGATGAAGGAGGGTCAAAGAGAGCGAAACGAGACGAAGGAGGGTGAAAGAGAGCGAAACAAAATGAAGGAGGGTGAAAGAGAGCTAAACGACACGAAGAGAGCCAAACGAGAGGAAGGAGGGTGAAAGAGAGCGAAACGAGATGAAGGAGGATGAAAGAGAGCGAAACGAGATGAAGGAGGGTGAAAGAGAGTGAAACGAGATGAAGGAGGGTGAAAGAGAGCGAAAGGAGTCGAAGGAGGGTGAAAGAGAGCAGAACGAGACGAAGTAGGGTGAAAGAGAACGAAACGAGACGAAGGAGGGTGAAAGAGAGTGAAACGAGACGAAGGAGGGTGAAAGAGGGCGAAACGAGACGAAGGCGGATGGAACAGAGCGAATCAAGATGAAGGAGGGTGAAAGAGAGCGAAACGAGATGAAGGAGAGTGAAAGAGAGCAAAACGAGACGAAGGAGTGTAAAACAGAGCGAAACGAGACGAAGGAGGGTCAAAGAGAGCGAAACAAGACGGTGGAGCGTGAAAGAGAGCGAAACGAGACGAAGGAGGATGAAAGAGAGCGAAACTTGACGATGGAGGGTGAAAGAGAGCAAAACGAGAGGAAGAAGGGTGAAAGAGAGCGAAACGAGACGAAGGAGGGTGAAAGAGAGCGAAAAGAGATGAAGGAGGGTGGAAGAGAGCGAAACGAGACGAAGGAGGGTGAAAGAGAGAGAAACTAGACGAAGGAAGGTGAAAGAGAGCAAAACGAGACGAAGGAAGGTGAAAGAGAGCGAAACGAGACAAAGGAGGGTGAAAGGGAGCGAAACGAGATGAAGGAGGGTGAAAGAGAGCGAAACGAGATGAAGGAGGGTGAAAGAGAGCGAAATGAGACGAAGGAGGTTGAAAGAGAGTGAAACGAGAAGGAGGGTGAAAGAGAGCGAAAAGAGACGAAGGTGGGTGAAAGAGAGCGAAACGAGACGAACGAGGGTGAAAGAGAGCGAAACGAGATGAAGGAGGGTCAAAGAGAGCGAAACAAGACAAAAGAGGGTGAAAGAGAGCGAAAGGAGTCGAAGGAGGGTGAAAGAGAGTCTAACGAGACAAAGGAGGGTGAAAGAGAACGAAACGAGACGAAGGAGGGTGAAAGAGAGCGAAACGAGACGAAGGAGGGTGAAAGATAGCGAAACGAGAAGAAGGAGGGTGAAAGAGAACGAAAGGAGATGAAGGAGGGTCAAAGAGAGCGAAACGAGACGGTGGAGGGTGAAAGAGAGCGAAACGAAACGGTGGAGGGTGAAAGAGAGCGAAACGAGACAAAGGAGGGTGAAAGAGAGTGAAACAAGACGATGGAGGGTGAAAGAGAGCGAAACGAGAGGAAGGATGGTGAAAGAGAGCGAAACGAGACAAAGGAGGGTGAAAGAGAGCGAAACGAGACGAAGGAGGGTGAAAGAGAGTGAAACGAGACGAAGGAGGGTGAAAGAGAGCGAAAGGAGATGAAGGAGGGTGAAAGAGAGCGAAAGGAGTCGCAGGAGGTGAAAGAGAGTGGAACGAGGCGAAGGAGGGTGAAGGAGACCGAAACGAGACGAAGGAGGTTGAAAGAGAGCGAAACAAGACGAAGGAGGGTGAAAGAGAGTGAAACGAGAGGAAGGAGGGTGAAAGAGAGCGAAATGAGACGAAGGAGGGTGAAAGAGGGCGAAACGAGATGAAGGAGGGTCAAAGAGAGCGAAAGAAGACGAAGGAGGGTGAAAGAGAGCGAAACGAGATGAAGGAGGGTGAAAGAGAGCTAAACGAGACGAAGGAGGGTCACAGAGAGCGAAGCGAGACGAAAGAGGGTAAAAGAGAACAAAACGAGTCGGTGGAGGGTGAAAGAGAGCGAAACGAGACGAAGGAGGGTGAAAGAGAGTGAAACAAGACGAAGGAGGGCGAAAGAGAGCGAAACGAGAGGAAGGAGGGTGAAAGAGAGCGAAACGAGATGAAGGAGGGTGAAAGAGAGCGAAACGAGATGAAGGAGTGTAAAACAGAGCGAAACGAGACGAAGGAGGGTGAAAGAGAGCGAAAGGAGTCGAAGGAGGTTGAAAGAGAGCGGAACGAGATGAAGGAGGCTGAAAGAGGGCGAAACGAGACGAAGCCGGGTGGAACAGAGCGAAACAAGACGAAGGAGGGTGAAAGAGAGCGAAACGAGATGAAGGAGGGTGAAAGAGAGCAAAACGAGACGAAGGAGTGTAAAACAGAGCGAAACGAGACGAAGGAGGGTGCAAGAGAGGTAAACGAGACAAAGGAGGGTCAAAGAGAGCGAAACAAGACGGTGGAGGGTGAAAGAGAGCGAAACGAGACGAAGGTGGGTGAAAGAGAGCGAAACGAGACGATGGAGTGTGAAAGAGAGCGAAACGAGAGGAAGGAGGGTGAAAGAGAGCGAAACGAGACGAAGGAGGGTGAAAGAGAGCGAAACGAGATGAAGGAGGGTGGAAGAGAGCGAAACGAGACATAGGAGGGTGAAAGAGAGAGAAACAAGATGAAGGAAGGTGAAAGAGAGCGAAACAAGACGAAGGAAGGTGAAAGAGAGTGAAACGAGACGAAGGAGGGTGAAAGAGAGCGAAACGAGAGGAAGGAGGGTGAAAGAGAGCGAAACGAGTCGAAGGAGGGTGAAAGTGAGCGAAACGAGATGAAGGAGGGTGGAAGAGAGCAAAACGAGACGAAGGAGGGTGAAAGAGAGAGAAACGAGACGAAGGAAGGTGAAAGAGAGCGAAACGAGATGAAGGAAGGTGAAAGAGAGCGAAACGAGACAGTGGAGGGTGAAAGGGACTGAAACAAGATGAACGAGGGTGAAAGAGAGCGAAACGAGATGAAGGAGGGTGAAAGAGAGCGAAACGAGACGAAGGAGGGTGAATGAGAGCGAAACGAGATGAAGGCGGGTGGAACAGAGCGAAACAAGACGAAAGAAGGGTGAAAGAGAGCAAAACGAGAGGAAGGAGGGTGAAAGAGTGCGAAACGAGATGAAGGAGGGTGAAAGAGAGCGAAAGGAGATGAAGGAGGGTGAAAGAGAGCGAAATGAGACGAAGGAGGGTGAAAGCAAGCGAAACGAGATGAAGGAGGGTGGAAGAGAGCGAAACAAGACGAAGGAGGGTGAAAGAGAGCGAAACGAGAATAAGGAGGATGAAAGAGAGCGAAACGAGACGAAGGAGGGTGAAAGAGAGCGAAACGAGATGAAGGAGGGTCACAGAGAGCGAAACGAGACGAAGGAGGGTGAAAGAGAGGGAAACGAGACGAAGGAGGGTGAAAGAGAGCGAAACGAGACGAAGAAAGGTGAAAGAGAGCGAAACGAGTCGAAGGAGGGTGAAAGAGAGCGAAAGGAGATGAAGGAGGGTGAAAGAGAGTGGAACGAGATGAAGGAGGGTGAAAGAGACCGACATGAGACGAAGGAGGGTGAAAGAGAGCGAAACGAGATGAAGAAGGGTGAAAGAGAGAGAAACGAGACGAAGGAAGGTGAAAGAGAGCGAAATGAGACAAAGGAGGGTGAAAGGGAGCGAAACGAGACGAAGGCGGGTGGAACAGAGCGAAACAAGATGAAAGAAGGGTGAAAGAGAGCAAAACGAGACGAAGGAGGGTGAAAGAGAGTGAAACGAGATGATGGAGGGTGAAAGAGGGCGAAACGAGACAAAGGAGGGTGAAAGAGAGCGAAACAAGACGAAGGAGTGTGAAAGAGAGCAAAACGAGACGAAGGAGTGTAAAACAGAGCGAAACGAGACGAAGGAGGGTGCAAGAGAGCTAAACGAGACGAAGGAGGGTCAAAGAGAGCGAAACAAGACGGTGGAGGCTGAAAGAGAGCGAAATGAGACGAAGGAGGGTGAAAGAGAGCGAAACGAGATGATGGAGTGTGAAAGAGAGCAAAACGAGAGGAAGGAGGGTGAAAGAGAGCGAAACGAGAAGAAGGAGGGTGAAAGAGAGCGAAACGAGATGAAGGAGGGTGGAAGAGTGCGAAACAAGACGAAGGAGGGTGAAAGAGAGAGAAACGAGACGAAGGAAGGTGAAAGAGAGCGAAACCAGACGACGGAAGGTGAAAGAGAGCGAAACGAGACAAAGGAGGGTGAAAGAGAGCGAAACGAGATGAAGGAGGGTGAAAGCGAGCGAAACGAGATGAAGGAGGGTGAAAGAGAGCGAAACGAGACGAAGGAGGGTGAAAGAGAGCGAAAGGAGTCGAAGGAGGTTGAAAGAGAGCGGAACGAGATGAAGGAGGGTGAAAGAGAACGAAACGAGACGAAGGAGGGTGAAAGAGCGTAAAACGAGACGAAGGAGGCTGAAAGAGGGCGAAACGAGACGAAGCCGGGTTGAACAGAGCGAAACAAGACGAAGGAGGGTGAAAGAGAGCGAAACGAGATGAAGGAGGGTCAAAGAGAGCGAATCGAGACGAAGGAAGGTGAAAGAGAGCGAAACGAGACGAAGGAGGGTGAAAGAGAGCGAAACGAGAAGAAGGAGGGTGAAAGAGAGCGATACGAGACGATGGAGGGTGAAAGAGAGCGAAACGAGAGGAAGGAGGGTGAAAGAGCGCGAAACGAGACAAAGGAGGGTGAAAGAGAGCGAAACTAGACGAAGGAGGGTAAAAGAGAGCGAAACGAGACGAAGGAGGGTGAAAGAGAGCGAAACGAGACGAAGAAAGTTGAAAGAGAGCAAAACGAGACGAAGGAGGGTGAAAGAGAGCGAAACGAGGCGAAGGAATGTGAAAGAGAGCGAAACGAGATGAAGGAGGCTGAAAGAGGGCGAAACGAGACGAAGCCGGGTGGAACAGAGCGAAACAAGACGAAGGAGGATGAAAGAGAGCGAAACGAGATGAAGGAGGGTGAAAGAGAGCAAAACGAGACGAAGGAGTGTAAAACAGAGCGAAACGAGACGAAGGAGGGTGCAAGAGAGGTAAACGAGACAAAGGAGGGTCAAAGAGAGCGAAACAAGACGGTGGAGGGTGAAAGAGAGCGAAACGAGACGAAGGAGGGTGAAAGAGAGCGAAACGAGACGATGGAGTGTGAAAGAGAGCGAAACGAGAGGAAGGAGGGTGAAAGAGAGCGAAACGAGACGAAGGAGGGTGAAAGAGAGCGAAAAGAGATGAAGGAGGGTGGAAGAGAGCGAAACGAGACGTAGGAGGGTGAAAGAGAGAGAAACGAGATGAAGGAAGGTGAAAGAGAGCGAAACGAGACGAAGGAAGGTGAAAGAGAGCGAAACGAGACAAAGGAGGGTGAAAGGGAGCGAAACGAAATGAAGGAGGGTGAAAGACAGCGAAACGAGATGAAGGACGGTGAAAGAGAGTGAAACGAGACGAAGGAGGGTGAAAGAGAGTGAAACGAGAGGAAGGAGGGTGAAAGAGAGCGAAACGAGTCGAAGGAGGGTGAAAGTGAGCGAAACGAGATGAAGGAGGGTGAAAGAGAGCGAAACGAGACGAAGGAGGGTGAAAGAGAGCGAAAGGAGTCGAAGGAGGTTGAAAGAGAGCGGAACGAGACGAAGGAGGGTGATAGAGAACGAAACGAGACATAGGAGGGTGAAAGAGAGTGAAACGAGACGAAGGAGGCTGAAAGAGGGCAAAACGAGACGAAGCCGGGTGGAACAGAGCGAAACAAGACGAAGGAGGGTGACAGAGAGCGAAACGAGACGAAGGAGGGTGAAAGAGAGCAAAACGAGACGAAGGAGTGTAAAACAGAGCGAAACGAGACGAAGGAGGGTGCAAGAGAGCTAAACGAGTCGAAGGAGGGTCAAAGGGAGCGAAACAAGACGGTGGAGGGTGAAAGAGAGCGAAACGAGACGAAGGAGGGTGAAAGAGAGCGAAACGAGACGAAGGAGGGTGAAAGAGAGCGAAACGAGACGAAGGAGGGTGAAAGAGAGCGAAACGAGACGAAGGAGGGTGAAAGAGAGCGAAACGAGAAGAAGGAGGGTGAAAGAGAGCGAAACGAGACGGAGGAGGGTGAAAGAGAGCGGAACGAGATGAAGGAGGGTCAAAGAGAGCGAATCGAGACGAAGGAGGGTGAAAGAGAGCGAAACGAGATGAAGGAGGGTGAAAGAGAGCTAAACGAGACGAAGGAGGGTGAAAGAGAGCGAAAGGAGTCGAAGTAGGGTGAAAGAGAGTGGAACGAGACGAAGGAGGGTGAAAGAGACCAAAACGAGACGAAGGAGGGTGAAAGAGAGCGAAACGAGACGAAGCAGGGTGAATGAGAGCGAAATGAGAAGAAGGAGGGTGAAAGAGAGCGAAACGAGACGAAGGAGGGTGAAAGAGAGCGAAATGAGAGGAAGGAGAGTGAAAGAGCGCGAAACGAGACAAAGGCGGGTGAAAGAGAGCGAAACGCGACGAAGGAGGGTGAAAGGGAGCGAAACGAGACGAAGAAAGTTGAAAGAGAGTGAAACGAGACGAAGGAGGGTGAAAGAGAGCGAAAGGAGATGAAGGAGGGTGAAAGAGAGTGGAACGAGACCAAGGAGGGTGAAGGAGACCGAAACGAGACTAAGGAGTGTGAAAGAGAGTGAACCGAGACCAAGGAGGGTGAAAGAGAGCGAAACGAGAATAAGGAGGATGAAAGAGAGCGAAACGAGACGAAGGAGGGTGAAAGAGAGCGAAACGAGATGAAGGAGGGTCACAGAGAGCGAAACGAGACGAAGGAGGGTGAAAGAGATCGAAACAAGATGAAGGAGGGTGAAAGAGAGCTAAACGAGATGGTGCAGGGTGAAAGAGAGCGAAAGGAGTCGCAGGAGGTTGAAAGAGAGCGGAACGAGACGAAGGAGGGTGATAGAGAACGAAACGAGACATAGGAGGGTGAAAGAGAGTGAAACGAGACGAAGGAGGCTGAAAGAGGGCAAAACGAGACGAAGCCGGGTGGAACAGAGCGAAACAAGACGAAGGAGGGTGACAGAGAGCGAAACGAGACGAAGGAGGGTGAAAGAGAGCAAAACGAGACGAAGGAGTGTAAAACAGAGCGAAACGAGACGAAGGAGGGTGCAAGAGAGCTAAACGAGTCGAAGGAGGGTCAAAGGGAGCGAAACAAGACGGTGGAGGGTGAAAGAGAGCGAAATGAGACGAAGGAGGGTGAAAGAGAGCGAAACGAGACGAAGGAGGGTGAAAGAGAGCGAAACGAGACGAAGGAGGGTGAAAGAGAGCGAAACGAGACGAAGGAGGGTGAAAGAGAGCGAAACGAGAAGAAGGAGGGTGAAAGAGAGCGAAACGAGACGGAGGAGGGTGAAAGAGAGCGGAACGAGATGAAGGAGGGTCAAAGAGAGCGAATCGAGACGAAGGAGGGTGAAAGAGAGCGAAACGAGATGAAGGAGGGTGAAAGAGAGCTAAACGAGACGAAGGAGGGTGAAAGAGAGCGAAAGGAGTCGAAGTAGGGTGAAAGAGAGTGGAACGAGACGAAGGAGGGTGAAAGAGACCAAAACGAGACGAAGGAGGGTGAAAGAGAGCGAAACGAGACGAAGCAGGGTGAATGAGAGCGAAATGAGAAGAAGGAGGGTGAAAGAGAGCGAAACGAGACGAAGGAGGGTGAAAGAGAGCGAAATGAGAGGAAGGAGAGTGAAAGAGCGCGAAACGAGACAAAGGCGGGTGAAAGAGAGCGAAACGCGACGAAGGAGGGTGAAAGGGAGCGAAACGAGACGAAGAAAGTTGAAAGAGAGTGAAACGAGACGAAGGAGGGTGAAAGAGAGCGAAAGGAGATGAAGGAGGGTGAAAGAGAGTGGAACGAGACCAAGGAGGGTGAAGGAGACCGAAACGAGACTAAGGAGTGTGAAAGAGAGTGAACCGAGACCAAGGAGGGTGAAAGAGAGCGAAACGAGAATAAGGAGGATGAAAGAGAGCGAAACGAGACGAAGGAGGGTGAAAGAGAGCGAAACGAGATGAAGGAGGGTCACAGAGAGCGAAACGAGACGAAGGAGGGTGAAAGAGATCGAAACAAGATGAAGGAGGGTGAAAGAGAGCTAAACGAGATGGTGGAGGGTGAAAGAGAGCGAAACGAGATGAAGGAGGGTGAAAGAGAGCGAAACGAGATGAAGGAGGGTGAAAGAGAGCGAAACGAGATGAAGGAGGGTGAAAGAGAGCGAAACGAGACGAAGCAGGCTGAAAGAGAGCGAAAGGAGGCGAAGGAGGGTGAAAGAGAGCGGAACGAGACGAAGGAGGGTGAAAGAGAGCGAAACGAGACGAAGGAGGGTGAAAGAGAGCGAAACGAGACGAAGGAGGCTAAAAGAGAGCGAAACAAGACGAAGGAGGGCGAAAGAGAGCGAAACGAGACGAAGCAGGCTGAAAGAGAGCGAAAGGAGTCGAAGGAGGGTGAAAGAGAGCGGAACGAGACGTAGGAGGGTGAAAGAGGGCGAAACGCGATGAAGGCGGGTGGAACAGAGCGAAACAAGACGAAAGAAGGGTGAAAGAGAGCAAAACGAGACGAAGGAGGGTGAAAGACAGCGAAACGAGACGAAGAAGGGTGAAAGAGAGCGAAACGAGACGAAGGAGGCTGAAAGAGAGCGAAAGGAGATGAAGGAGGGTGAAAGAGAGCGAAAGGTGTCGAAGGAGGGTGAAAGAGAGTGGAACGAGACGAAGGAGGGTGAAGGAGACCGAAACGAGACGAAGGAGGGTGAAAGAGAGCGAAACGAGACGAAGGAGGTTGAACGAGAGCGAAACGAGAAGAAGGAGGATGAAAGAGAGCGAAACGAGACGAAGGAGGGTGAAAGAGAGCGAAACGAGATGAAGGAGGGTCAAAGAGAGCGAAACGAGACGAAGGAGGGTGAAAGAGAGCGAAACAAAATGAAGGAGGGTGAAAGAGAGCTAAACGACACGAAGAGAGCCAAACGAGAGGAAGGAGGGTGAAAGAGAGCGAAACGAGATGAAGGAGGATGAAAGAGAGCGAAACGAGATGAAGGAGGGTGAAAGAGAGTGAAACGAGATGAAGGAGGGTGAAAGAGAGCGAAAGGAGTCGAAGGAGGGTGAAAGAGAGCAGAACGAGACGAAGTAGGGTGAAAGAGAACGAAACGAGACGAAGGAGGGTGAAAGAGAGTGAAACGAGACGAAGGAGGGTGAAAGAGGGCGAAACGAGACGAAGGCGGATGGAACAGAGCGAATCAAGATGAAGGAGGGTGAAAGAGAGCGAAACGAGATGAAGGAGAGTGAAAGAGAGCAAAACGAGACGAAGGAGTGTAAAACAGAGCGAAACGAGACGAAGGAGGGTCAAAGAGAGCGAAACAAGACGGTGGAGCGTGAAAGAGAGCGAAACGAGACGAAGGAGGATGAAAGAGAGCGAAACTTGACGATGGAGGGTGAAAGAGAGCAAAACGAGAGGAAGAAGGGTGAAAGAGAGCGAAACGAGACGAAGGAGGGTGAAAGAGAGCGAAAAGAGATGAAGGAGGGTGGAAGAGAGCGAAACGAGACGAAGGAGGGTGAAAGAGAGAGAAACTAGACGAAGGAAGGTGAAAGAGAGCAAAACGAGACGAAGGAAGGTGAAAGAGAGTGAAACGAGACAAAGGAGGGTGAAAGGGAGCGAAACGAGATGAAGGAGGGTGAAAGAGAGCGAAACGAGATGAAGGAGGGTGAAAGAGAGCGAAATGAGACGAAGGAGGTTGAAAGAGAGTGAAACGAGAAGGAGGGTGAAAGAGAGCGAAAAGAGACGAAGGTGGGTGAAAGAGAGCGAAACGAGACGAACGAGGGTGAAAGAGAGCGAAACGAGATGAAGGAGGGTCAAAGAGAGCGAAACAAGACAAAAGAGGGTGAAAGAGAGCGAAAGGAGTCGAAGGAGGGTGAAAGAGAGTCTAACGAGACAAAGGAGGATGAAAGAGAACGAAACGAGACGAAGGAGGGTGAAAGAGAGCGAAACGAGACGAAGGAGGGTGAAAGATAGCGAAACGAGAAGAAGGAGGGTGAAAGAGAACGAAAGGAGATGAAGGAGGGTCAAAGAGAGCGAAACGAGACGGTGGAGGGTGAAAGAGAGCGAAACGAAACGGTGGAGGGTGAAAGAGAGCGAAACGAGACAAAGGAGGGTGAAAGAGAGTGAAACAAGACGATGGAGGGTGAAAGAGAGCGAAACGAGAGGAAGGATGGTGAAAGAGAGCGAAACGAGACAAAGGAGGGTGAAAGAGAGCGAAACGAGACGAAGGAGGGTGAAAGAGAGTGAAACGAGACGAAGGAGGGTGAAAGAGAGCGAAAGGAGATGAAGGAGGGTGAAAGAGAGCGAAAGGAGTCGCAGGAGGTGAAAGAGAGTGGAACGAGGCGAAGGAGGGTGAAGGAGACCGAAACGAGACGAAGGAGGTTGAAAGAGAGCGAAACAAGACGAAGGAGGGTGAAAGAGAGTGAAACGAGAGGAAGGAGGGTGAAAGAGAGCGAAATGAGACGAAGGAGGGTGAAAGAGGGCGAAACGAGATGAAGGAGGGTCAAAGAGAGCGAAAAAAGACGAAGGAGGGTGAAAGAGAGCGAAACGAGATGAAGGAGGGTGAAAGAGAGCTAAACGAGACGAAGGAGGGTCACAGAGAGCGAAGCGAGACGAAAGAGGGTAAAAGAGAACAAAACGAGTCGGTGGAGGGTGAAAGAGAGCGAAACGAGACGAAGGAGGGTGAAAGAGAGTGAAACAAGACGAAGGAGGGCGAAAGAGAGCGAAACGAGAGGAAGGAGGGTGAAAGAGAGCGAAACGAGATGAAGGAGGGTGAAAGAGAGCGAAACGAGATGAAGGAGTGTAAAACAGAGCGAAACGAGACGAAGGAGGGTGAAAGAGAGCGAAAGGAGTCGAAGGAGGTTGAAAGAGAGCGGAACGAGATGAAGGAGGCTGAAAGAGGGCGAAACGAGACGAAGCCGGGTGGAACAGAGCGAAACAAGACGAAGGAGGGTGAAAGAGAGCGAAACGAGATGAAGGAGGGTGAAAGAGAGCAAAACGGGACGAAGGAGTGTAAAACAGAGCGAAACGAGACGAAGGAGGGTGCAAGAGAGGTAAACGAGACAAAGGAGGGTCAAAGAGAGCGAAACAAGACGGTGGAGGGTGAAAGAGAGCGAAACGAGACGAAGGTGGGTGAAAGAGAGCGAAACGAGACGATGGAGTGTGAAAGAGAGCGAAACGAGAGGAAGGAGGGTGAAAGAGAGCGAAACGAGACGAAGGAGGGTGAAAGAGAGCAAAACGAGATGAAGGAGGGTGGAAGAGAGCGAAACGAGACGTAGGAGGGTGAAAGAGAGAGAAACAAGATGAAGGAAGGTGAAAGAGAGCAAAACGAGACGAAGGAAGGTGAAAGAGAGTGAAACGAGACGAAGGAGGGTGAAAGAGAGCGAAACGAGAGGAAGGAGGGTGAAAGAGAGCGAAACGAGTCGAAGGAGGGTGAAAGTGAGCGAAACGAGATGAAGGAGGGTGGAAGAGAGCAAAACGAGACGAACGAGGGTGAAAGAGAGAGAAACGAGATGAAGGAAGGTGAAAGAGAGCGAAACGAGATGAAGGAAGGTGAAAGAGAGCGAAACGAGACAAAGGAGGGTGAAAGGGACTGAAACAAGATGAACGAGGGTGAAAGAGAGCGAAACGAGATGAAGGAGGGTGAAAGAGAGCGAAACGAGACGAAGGAGGGTGAATGAGAGCGAAACGAGATGAAGGCGGGTGGAACAGAGCGAAACAAGACGAAAGAAGGGTGAAAGAGAGCAAAACGAGAGGAAGGAGGGTGAAAGAGTGCGAAACGAGATGAAGGAGGGTGAAAGAGAGCGAAAGGAGATGAAGGAAGGTGAAAGAGAGCGAAATGAGACGAAGGAGGGTGAAAGCAAGCGAAACGAGATGAAGGAGGGTGGAAGAGAGCGAAACAAGACGAAGGAGGGTGAAAGAGAGCGAAACGAGAATAAGGAGGATGAAAGAGAGCGAAACGAGACGAAGGAGGGTGAAAGAGAGCGAAACGAGATGAAGGAGGGTCACAGAGAGCGAAACGAGACGAAGGAGGGTGAAAGAGAGGGAAACGAGACGAAGGAGGGTGAAAGAGAGCGAAACGAGACGAAGAAAGGTGAAAGAGAGCGAAACGAGTCGAAGGAGGGTGAAAGAGAGCGAAAGGAGATGAAGGAGGGTGAAAGAGAGTGGAACGAGATGAAGGAGGGTGAAAGAGACCGACATGAGACGAAGGAGGGTGAAAGAGAGCGAAACGAGATGAAGAAGGGTGAAAGAGAGAGAAACGAGACGAAGGAAGGTGAAAGAGAGCGAAATGAGACAAAGGAGGGTGAAAGGGAGCGAAACGAGACGAAGGCGGGTGGAACAGAGCGAAACAAGATGAAAGAAGGGTGAAAGAGAGCAAAACGAGACGAAGGAGGGTGAAAGAGAGTGAAACGAGATGATGGAGGGTGAAAGAGGGCGAAACGAGACAAAGGAGGGTGAAAGAGAGCGAAACAAGACGAAGGAGTGTGAAAGAGAGCAAAACGAGACGAAGGAGTGTAAAACAGAGCGAAACGAGACGAAGGAGGGTGCAAGAGAGCTAAACGAGACGAAGGAGGGTCAAAGAGAGCGAAACAAGACGGTGGAGGCTGAAAGAGAGCGAAATGAGACGAAGGAGGGTGAAAGAGAGCGAAACGAGATGATGGAGTGTGAAAGAGAGCAAAACGAGAGGAAGGAGGGTGAAAGAGAGCGAAACGAGAAGAAGGAGGGTGAAAGAGAGCGAAACGAGATGAAGGAGGGTGGAAGAGTGCGAAACAAGACGAAGGAGGGTGAAAGAGAGAGAAACGAGACGAAGGAAGGTGAAAGAGAGCGAAACCAGACGACGGAAGGTGAAAGAGAGCGAAACGAGACAAAGGAGGGTGAAAGAGAGCGAAACGAGATGAAGGAGGGTGAAAGCGAGCGAAACGAGATGTAGGAAGGGTGAAAGAGAGCGAAACGAGACGAAGGAGGGTGAAAGAGAGCGAAAGGAGTCGAAGGAGGTTGAAAGAGAGCGGAACGAGATGAAGGAGGGTGAAAGAGAACGAAACGAGACGAAGGAGGGTGAAAGAGCGTAAAACGAGACGAAGGAGGCTGAAAGAGGGCGAAACGAGACGAAGCCGGGTTGAACAGAGCGAAACAAGACGAAGGAGGGTGAAAGAGAGCGAAACGAGATGAAGGAGGGTCAAAGAGAGCGAATCGAGACGAAGGAAGGTGAAAGAGAGCGAAACGAGACGAAGGAGGGTGAAAGAGAGCGAAACGAGAAGAAGGAGGGTGAAAGAGAGCGATACGAGACGATGGAGGGTGAAAGAGAGCGAAACGAGAGGAAGGAGGGTGAAAGAGCGCGAAACGAGACAAAGGAGGGTGAAAGAGAGCGAAACGAGACGAAGGAGGGTAAAAGAGAGCGAAACGAGACGAAGGAGGGTGAAAGAGAGCGAAACGAGATGAAGAAAGTTGAAAGAGAGCAAAACGAGACGAAGGAGGGTGAAAGAGAGCGAAACGAGGCGAAGGAATGTGAAAGAGAGCGAAACGAGATGAAGGAGGGTCAAAGAGAGCGAAACGAGACGGTGGAGGGTGAAAGAGAGTGAAACGAAACGGTGGAGGGTGAAAGAGAGCGAAACGAGACGAAGGAGGGTGAAAGAGAGTGAAACAAGACGATGGAGGGTGAAAGAGAGCGAAACGAGAGGAAGGAGGGTGAAAGAGGGCGAAACGAGACAATGGAGAGTGAAAGAGAGCGAAACGAGACGAAGGAGGGTGAAAGAGAGCGAAACGAGACGAAGGAGGGTAAAATAGAGGGAAACGAGACGAAGAAAGGTGAAAGAAAGCAAAACGAGACGAAGGAGGGTGAAAGAGAGCGAAAGGAGATGAAGGAGGGTGAAAGAGAGCGAAAGGAGTCGCAGGAGGGTGAAAGAGAGTGGAACGAGACGAAGGAGGGTGAAGGAGACCGAAACGAGACGAAGGAGGTTGAAAGAGAGCGAAACAAGACGAAGGAGGGTGAAAGAGAGCGAAACGAGACGAAGGAGGGTGAAAGAGAGCGAAACGAGATGAAGGAGGGTCAAAGAGAGCGAATCGAGACGAAGGAAGGTGAAAGAGAGCGAAACGAGACGAAGGAGGGTGAAAGAGAGCGAAACGAGAAGAAGGAGGGTGAAAGAGAGCGAAACGAGACGAAGGAGGGTGAAAGAGAGCGAAAGGAGTCGAAGGAGGTTGAAAGAGAGCGGAACGAGATGAAGGAGGGTGAAAGAGAACGAAACGAGACGAAGGAGGGTGAAAGAGCGTAAAACGAGACGAAGGAGGCTGAAAGAGGGCGAAACGAGACGAAGCCGGGTTGAACAGAGCGAAACAAGACGAAGGAGGGTGAAAGAGAGCGAAACGAGATGAAGGAGGGTCAAAGAGAGCGAATCGAGACGAAGGAAGGTGAAAGAGAGCGAAACGAGACGAAGGAGGGTGAAAGAGAGCGAAACGAGAAGAAGGAGGGTGAAAGAGAGCGATACGAGACGATGGAGGGTGAAAGAGAGCGAAACGAGAGGAAGGAGGGTGAAAGAGCGCGAAACGAGACAAAGGAGGGTGAAAGAGAGCGAAACGAGACGAAGGAGGGTAAAAGAGAGCGAAACGAGACGAAGGAGGGTGAAAGAGAGCGAAACGAGACGAAGAAAGTTGAAAGAGAGCAAAACGAGACGAAGGAGGGTGAAAGAGAGCGAAACGAGGCGAAGGAATGTGAAAGAGAGCGAAACGAGATGAAGGAGGGTCAAAGAGAGCGAAACGAGACGGTGGAGGGTGAAAGAGAGTGAAACGAAACGGTGGAGGGTGAAAGAGAGCGAAACGAGACGAAGGAGGGTGAAAGAGAGTGAAACAAGACGATGGAGGGTGAAAGAGAGCGAAACGAGAGGAAGGAGGGTGAAAGAGGGCGAAACGAGACAATGGAGAGTGAAAGAGAGCGAAACGAGACGAAGGAGGGTGAAAGAGAGCGAAACGAGACGAAGGAGGGTAAAATAGAGGGAAACGAGACGAAGAAAGGTGAAAGAAAGCAAAACGAGACGAAGGAGGGTGAAAGAGAGCGAAAGGAGATGAAGGAGGGTGAAAGAGAGCGAAAGGAGTCGCAGGAGGGTGAAAGAGAGTGGAACGAGACGAAGGAGGGTGAAGGAGACCGGAACGAGACGAAGGAGGTTGAAAGAGAGCGAAACAAGACGAAGGAGGGTGAAAGAGAGCGAAACGAGACGAAGGAGGGTGAAAGAGAGCGAAACGAGATGAAGGAGGGTCAAAGAGAGCGAATCGAGACGAAGGAAGGTGAAAGAGAGCGAAACGAGACGAAGGAGGGTGAAAGAGAGCGAAACGAGAAGAAGGAGGGTGAAAGAGAGCGAAACGAGACGAAGGAGGGTGAAAGAGAGCGAAACGAGAGGAAGGAGGGTGAAAGAGCGCGAAACGAGATGAAGGAGGGTCAAAGAGAGCGAAACGAGACGCAGGAGGGTGAAAGAGAGTGAAACGAGACGAAGGAGGGTGAAAGAGAGTGAAACGAGACGAAGGAGGCTGAAAGAGGGCAAAACGAGACGAAGCCGGGTGGAACAGAGCGAAACAAGACGAAGGAGGGTGACAGAGAGCGAAACGAGACGAAGGAGGGTGAAAGAGAGCAAAACGAGACGAAGGAGTGTAAAACAGAGCGAAATGAGACGAAGGAGGGTGCAAGAGAGCTAAACGAGTCGAAGGAGGGTCAAAGGGAGCGAAACAAGACGGTGGAGGGTGAAAGAGAGCGAAACGAGACGAAGGAGGGTGAAAGAGAGCGAAACGAGACGAAGGAGGGTGAAAGAGAGCGAAACGAGACGAAGGAGGGTGAAAGAGCGCGAAACGAGAAGAAGGAGGGTGAAAGAGAGCGAAACGAGACGAAGGAGGGTGAAAGAGAGCGGAACGAGATGAAGGAGGGTGAAAGAGAGCGAATCGAGACGAAGGAGGGTGAAAGAGAGCGAAACGAGATGAAGGAGGGTGAAAGAGAGCTAAACGAAACGAAGGAGGGTGAAAGAGAGCGAAACGAGACGAAGCAGGGTGAATGAGAGCGAAACGAGAAGAAGGAGGGTGAAAGAGAGCGAAACGAGACGAAGGAGGGTGAAAGAGAGCGAAACGAGACGAAGAAAGTTGAAAGAGAGTGAAACGAGACGAAGGAGGGTGAAAGGGAGCGAAAGGAGATGAAGGAGGGTGAAAGAGAGCGAAACAAGATGAAGGAGGGCGAAAGAGAGCGAAACGAGAGGAAGGAGGGTGAAAGAGAGCGAAACGAGATGAAGGAGGGTGAAAGATAGCGAAACGAGATGAAGGAGGGTGAAAGAGAGCGAAACGAGACGAAGGAGGGTGAAAGAGAGCGAAAGGAGTCGAAGGAGGTTGAAAGAGAGCGGAACGAGAAGAAGGAGGGTGAAAGAGAGTGAAACGAGACGAAGGAGGCTGAAAGAGGGCAAAACGAGACGAAGCCGGGTGGAACAGCGCGAAACAAGACGAAGGAGGGTGACAGAGAGCGAAACGAGACGAAGGAGGGTGAAAGAGAGCAAAACGAGACGAAGGAGTGTAAAACAGAGCGAAACGAGACGAAGGAGGGTGCAAGAGAGCTAAACGAGACGAAGGAGGGTGAAAGAGAGCGAAACGAGACGAAGGAGGGTGAAAGAGAGCGAAACGAGAAGAAGGAGGGTGAAAGAGAGCGAAACGAGACGAAGGGGGGGGAAAGAGAGCGGAACGAGATGAAGGAGGGTCAAAGAGAGCGAATCGAGACGAAGGAGGGGGAAAGAGAGCGAAACGAGATGAAGGAGGGTGAAAGAGAACTAAACGAGACGAAGGAGGGTGAAAGAGAGCGAAACGAGACGAAGGAGGGTCAAAGAGAGCGAATCGAGACGAAGGAAGGTGAAAGAGAGCGAAACGAGACGAAGGAGGGTGAAAGAGAGCGAAACGAGAAGAAGGAGGGTGAAAGAGAGCGAAACGAGACGAAAGAGGGTGAAAGAGAGCGAAACGAGAGGAAGGAGGGTGAAAGAGCGCGAAACGAGACAAAGGAGTGTGAAAGAGAGCGAAACGAGAAGAAGGAGGGTGAAAGAGAGTGAAACGAGACGAAGGAGGGTGAAAGAGAGCGAAACGAGATGAAGGAGGGTCAAAGAGAGCGGAACGAGACGAAGGAGAGTGAAAGAGAGCGAAACGAGATGAAGGAGGGTGAAAGAGAGCTAAACGAGACGAAGGAGGGTCACAGAGAGCGAAACGAGACGAAAGAGGGTAAAAGAGAGCGAAACGAGACGGTGGAGGGTGAAAGAGAGCGAAACGAGACGAAGGAGGGTGAAAGAGAGCGAAACAAGATGAAGGAGGGCGAAAGAGAGCGAAACGAGAGGAAGGAGGGTGAAAGAGAGCGAAGCGAGATGAAGGAGGGTGAAAGAGAGCGAAACGAGACGAAGGAGGGTGAAAGAGAGCGAAAGGAGTCGAAGGAGGTTGAAAGAGAGCGGAACGAGACGAAGGAGGGTGAAAGAGAACGAAACGAGACATAGGAGGGTGAAAGAGAGTGAAACGAGACGAAGGAGGCTGAAAGAGGGCAAAACGAGACGAAGCCGGGTGGAACAGAGCGAAACAAGACGAAGGAGGGTGACAGAGAGCGAAACGAGACGAAGGAGGGTGAAAGAGAGCAAAACGAGACGAAGGAGTGTAAAACAGAGCGAAACGAGACGAAGGAGGGTGCAAGAGAGCTAAACGATTCGAAGGAGGGTCAAAGGGAGCGAAACAAGACGGTGGAGGGTGAAAGAGAGCGAAACGAGACGAAGGAGGGTGAAAGAGAGCGAAACGAGACGAAGGAGGGTGAAAGAGAGCGAAACGAGACGAAGGAGGGTGAAAGAGAGCGAAACGAGAAGAAGGAGGGTGAAAGAGAGCGAAACGAGACGAAGGAGGGTGAAAGAGAGCGGAACGAGATGAAGGAGGGTCAAAGAGAGCGAATCGAGACGAAGGAGGGTGAAAGAGAGCGAAACGAGATGAAGGAGGGTGAAAGAGAGCTAAACGAGACGAAGGAGGGTGAAAGAGAGCGAAAGGAGTCGAAGGAGGGTGAAAGAGAGTGGAACGAGACGAAGGAGGGTGAAAGAGACCAAAACGAGACGAAGGAGGGTGAAAGAGAGCGAAACGAGACGAAGCAGGGTGAATGAGAGCGAAACGAGAAGAAGGAGGGTGAAAGAGAGCGAAACGAGACGAAGGAGGGTGAAAGAGAGCGAAACGAGACGAAGAAAGTTGAAAGAGAGTGAAACGAGACGAAGGAGGGTGAAAGAGAGCGAAAGGAGATGAAGGAGGGTGAAAGAGAGTGGAACGAGACGAAGGAGGGCGAAGGAGACCGAAACGAGACGAAGGAGGGTGAAAGAGAGTGAACCGAGACGAAGGAGGGTGAAAGAGAGCGAAACGAGAATAAGGAGGATGAAAGAGAGCGAAACGAGACGAAGGAGGGTGAAAGAGAGCGAAACGAGATGAAGGAGGGTCACAGAGAGCGAAACGAGACGAAGGAGGGTGAAAGAGAGCGAAACAAGATGAAGGAGGGTGAAAGAGAGCTAAACGAGACGGTGGAGGGTGAAAGAGAGCGAAATGAGACGAAGCAGGGTGAAAGAGAGCGAAACGAGATGATGGAGTGTGAAAGAGAGCAAAACGAGAGGAAGGAGGGTGAAAGAGAGCGAAACGAGAAGAAGGAGGGTGAAAGAGAGCAAAACGAGATGAAGGAGGGTGGAAGAGAGCGAAACAAGACGAAGGAGGGTGAAAGAGAGAGAAACGAGACGAAGGAAGGTGAAAGAGAGCGAAACCAGACGAGGGAAGGTGAAAGAGATGGAAACGAGACCAAGGAGGGTGAAAGAGAGCGAAACGAGATGAAGGAGGGTGAAAGCGAGCGAAACGAGATGAAGGAGGGTGAAAGAGAGCGAAAAGAGATGAAGGAGGGTGAAAGAGAGCGAAAGGAGTCGAAGGAGGTTGAAAGAGAGCGGAACGAGACGAAGGAGGGTGAAAGAGAACAAAACGAGACGAAGGAGGGTGAAAGAGCGTAAAACGAGATGAAGGAGGCTGAAAGAGGGCGAAACGAGACGAAGCCGGGTGGAACAGAGCGAAACAAGACGAAGGAAGGTGAAAGAGAGCGAAACGAGACGAAGGAGGGTGAAAGAGAGCGAAACGAGAAGAAGGAGGGTGAAAGAGAGCGATACGAGACGATGGAGGGTGAAAGAGAGCGAAACGAGAGGAAGGAGGGTGAAAGAGCGCGCAACGAGACAAAGGAGGGTGAAAGAGAGCGAAACGAGACGAAGGAGGGTAAAAGAGAGCGAAACGAGACGAAGGAGTGTGAAAGAGAGCGAAACGAGACGAAGAAAGTTGAAAGAGAGCGAAACGAGACGAAGGAGGGTGAAAGAGAGCGAAACGAGGCGAAGGAATGTGAAAGAGAGCGAAACGAGATGAAGGAGGGTCAAAGAGAGCGAAACGAGACGGTGGAGGGTGAAAGAGAGTGAAACGAAACGGTGGAGGGTGAATGAGAGCGAAACGAGACGAAGTAGGGTGAAAGAGAATGAAACAAGACGATGGAGGGTGAAAGAGAGCGAAACGAGAGGAAGGAGGGTGAAAGAGGGCGAAAAGAGACAATGGAGAGTGAAAGAGAGCGAAACGAGACGAAGGAGGGTGAAAGAGAGCGAAACGAGACGAAGGAGGGTAAAATAGAGGGAAACGAGACGAAGAAAGGTGAAAGAAAGCAAAACGAGACGAAGGAGGGTGAAAGAGAGCGAAAGGAGATGAAGGAGGGTGAAAGAGAGCGAAAGGAGTCGCAGGAGGGTGAAAGAGAGTGGAACGAGACGAAGGAGGGTGAAGGAGACGGAAACGAGACGAAGGAGGTTGAAAGAGAGCGAAACAAGACGAAGGAGGGTGAAAGAGCGCGAAACGAGACGAAGGAGGGTGAAAGAGAGCGAAACGAGATGAAGGAGGGTCAAAGAGAGCGAATCGAGACGAAGGAAGGTGAAAGAGAGCGAAACGAGACGAAGGAGGGTGAAAGAGAGCGAAACGAGAAGAAGGAGGGTGAAAGAGAGCGAAACGAGAGGAAGGAGGGTGAAAGAGAGCGAAACGAGAGGAAGGAGGGTGAAAGAGCGCGAAACGAGATGAAGGAGGGTCAAAGAGAGCGAAACGAGACGAAGGAGGGTGAAAGAGAGTGAAACGAGACGAAGGAGGGTGAAAGAGAGTGAAACGAGACGAAGGAGGCTGAAAGAGGGCAAAACGAGACGAAGCCGGGTGGAACAGAGCGAAACAAGACGAAGGAGGGTGACAGAGAGCGAAACGAGATGAAGGAGGGTGAAAGAGAGCAAAACGAGACGAAGGAGTGTAAAACAGAGCGAAACGAGACGAAGGAGGGTGCAAGAGAGCTAAACGAGTCGAAGGAGGGTCAAAGGGAGCGAAACAAGACGGTGGAGGGTGAAAGAGAGCGAAACGAGACGAAGGAGGGTGAAAGAGAGCGAAACGAGACGAAGGAGGGTGAAAGAGAGCGAAACGAGACGAAGGAGGGTGAAAGAGAGCGAAACGAGAAGAAGGAGGGTGAAAGAGAGCGAAACGAGACGAAGGAGGGTGAAAGAGAGCGGAACGAGATGAAGGAGGGTCAAAGAGAGCGAATCGAGACGAAGGAGGGTGAAAGAGAGCGAAACGAGATGAAGGAGGGTGAAAGAGAGCTAAACGAGACGAAGGAGGGTGAAAGAGAGCGAAAGGAGTCGAAGGAGGGTGAAAGAGAGTGGAACGAGGCGAAGGAGGGTGAAAGAGACCAAAACGAGACGAAGGAGGGTGAAAGACAGCGAAACGAGACGAAGCAGGGTGAATGAGAGCGAAACGAGAAGAAGGAGGGTGAAAGAGAGCGAAACGAGACGAAGGAGGGTGAAAGAGAGCGAAACGAGACGAAGAAAGTTGAAAGAGAGTGAAACGAGACGAAGGAGGGTGAAAGAGAGCGAAAGGAGATGAAGGAGGGTGAAAGAGAGTGGAACGAGACGAAAGAGGGTAAAAGAGAGCGAAACGAGACGGTGGAGGGTGAAAGAGAGCGAAACGAGACGAAGGAGGGTGAAAGAGAGCGAAACAAGATGAAGGAGGGCGAAAGAGAGCGAAACGAGAGGAAGGAGGGTGAAAGAGAGCGAAACGAGATGAAGGAGGGTGAAAGATAGCGAAACGAGATGAAGGAGGGTGAAAGAGAGCGAAACGAGACGAAGGAGGGTGAAAGAGAGCGAAAGGAGTCGAAGGAGGTTGAAAGAGAGCGGAACGAGACGAAGGAGGGTGAAAGAGAACGAAACGAGACATAGGAGGGTGAAAGAGAGTGAAACGAGACGAAGGAGGCTGAAAGAGGGCAAAACGAGACGAAGCCGGGTGGAACAGAGCGAAACAAGACGAAGGAGGGTGACAGAGAGCGAAACGAGACGAAGGAGGGTGAAAGAGAGCAAAACGAGACGAAGGAGTGTAAAACAGAGCGAAACGAGACGAAGGAGGGTGCAAGAGAGCTAAACGAGTCGAAGGAGGGTCAAAGGGAGCGAAACAAGACGGTGGAGGTTGAAAGAGAGCGAAGCGAGACGAAGGAGGGTGAAAGAGAGCGAAACGAGACGAAGGAGGGTGAAAGAGAGCGAAACGAGACGAAGGAGGGTGAAAGAGAGCGAAACGAGAAGAAGGAGGGTGAAAGAGAGCGAAACGAGACGAAGGAGGGTGAAAGAGAGCGGAACGAGATGAAGGAGGGTCAAAGAGAGCGAATCGAGACGAAGGAGGGTGAAAGAGAGCGAAACGAGATGAAGGAGGGTCAAAGAGAGCGAATCGAGACGAAGGAAGGTGAAAGAGAGCGAAACGAGACGAAGGAGGGTGAAAGAGAGCGAAACGAGACGAAGGAGGATGAAAGAGAGCGAAACAAGATGAAGGAGGGCGAAAGAGAGCGAAAGGAGTCGAAGGAGGTTGAAAGAGAGCGGAACGAGACGAAGGAGGGTGAAAGAGAACGAAACGAGACATAGGAGGGTGAAAGAGAGTGAAACGAGACGAAGGAGGCTGAAAGAGGGCAAAACGAGACGAAGCCGGGTGGAACAGAGCGAAACAAGACGAAGGAGGGTGACAGAGAGCGAAACGAGACGAAGGAGGGTGAAAGAGAGCAAAACGAGAAGAAGGAGGGTGAAAGAGAGCGAAACGAGACGAAGGAGGGTGAAAGAGAGCGAAACGAGAGGAAGGAGGGTGAAAGAGCGCGAAACGAGATGAAGGAGGGTCAAAGAGAGCGAAACGAGACGATGGAGGGTGAAAGAGAGTGAAACGAGACGAAGGAGGGTGAAAGAGAGTGAAACGAGACGAAGGAGGCTGAAAGAGGGCAAAACGAGACGAAGCCGGGTGGAACAGAGCGAAACAAGACGAAGGAGGGTGACAGAGAGCGAAACGAGATGAAGGAGGGTGAAAGAGAGCAAAACGAGACGAAGGAGTGTAAAACAGAGCGAAACGAGACGAAGGAGGGTGCAAGAGAGCTAAACGAGTCGAAGGAGGGTCAAAGGGAGCGAAACAAGACGGTGGAGGGTGAAAGAGAGCGAAACGAGACGAAGGAGGGTGAAAGAGAGCGAAACGAGACGAAGGAGGGTGAAAGAGAGCGAAACGAGACGAAGGAGGGTGAAAGAGAGCGAAACGAGAAGAAGGAGGGTGAAAGAGAGCGAAACGAGACGAAGGAGGGTGAAAGAGAGCGGAACGAGATGAAGGAGGGTCAAAGAGAGCGAATCGAGACGAAGGAGGGTGAAAGAGAGCGAAACGAGATGAAGGAGGGTGAAAGAGAGCTAAACGAGACGAAGGAGGGTGAAAGAGAGCGAAAGGAGTCGAAGGAGGGTGAAAGAGAGTGGAACGAGGCGAAGGAGGGTGAAAGAGACCAAAACGAGACGAAGGAGGGTGAAAGACAGCGAAACGAGACGAAGCAGGGTGAATGAGAGCGAAACGAGAAGAAGGAGGGTGAAAGAGAGCGAAACGAGACGAAGGAGGGTGAAAGAGAGCGAAACGAGACGAAGAAAGTTGAAAGAGAGTGAAACGAGACGAAGGAGGGTGAAAGAGAGCGAAAGGAGATGAAGGAGGGTGAAAGAGAGTGGAACGAGACGAAAGAGGGTAAAAGAGAGCGAAACGAGACGGTGGAGGGTGAAAGAGAGCGAAACGAGATGAAGGAGGGTGAAAGAGAGCGAAACAAGATGAAGGAGGGCGAAAGAGAGCGAAACGAGAGGAAGGAGGGTGAAAGAGAGCGAAACGAGATGAAGGAGGGTGAAAGATAGCGAAACGAGATGAAGGAGGGTGAAAGAGAGCGAAACGAGACGAAGGAGGGTGAAAGAGAGCGAAAGGAGTCGAAGGAGGTTGAAAGAGAGCGGAACGAGACGAAGGAGGGTGAAAGAGAACGAAACGAGACATAGGAGGGTGAAAGAGAGTGAAACGAGACGAAGGAGGCTGAAAGAGGGCAAAACGAGACGAAGCCGGGTGGAACAGAGCGAAACAAGACGAAGGAGGGTGACAGAGAGCGAAACGAGACGAAGGAGGGTGAAAGAGAGCAAAACGAGACGAAGGAGTGTAAAACAGAGCAAAACGAGACGAAGGAGGGTGCAAGAGAGCTAAACGAGTCGAAGGAGGGTCAAAGGGAGCGAAACAAGACGGTGGAGGTTGAAAGAGAGCGAAGCGAGACGAAGGAGGGTGAAAGAGAGCGAAACGAGACGAAGGAGGGTGAAAGAGAGCGAAACGAGACGAAGGAGGGTGAAAGAGAGCGAAACGAGAAGAAGGAGGGTGAAAGAGAGCGAAACGAGACGAAGGAGGGTGAAAGAGAGCGTAACGAGATGAAGGAGGGTCAAAGAGAGCGAATCGAGACGAAGGAGGGTGAAAGAGAGCGAAACGAGATGAAGGAGGGTGAAAGAGAGCTAAACGAGACGAAGGAGGTGAAAGAGAGCGAAACGAGACGAAGGAGGGTCAAAGAGAGCGAATCGAGACGAAGGAAGGTGAAAGAGAGCGAAACGAGACGAAGGAGGGTGAAAGAGAGCGAAACGAGAAGAAGGAGGGTGAAAGAGAGCGAAACGAGACGAAGGAGGGTGAAAGAGAGCGAAACGAGACGAAGGAGGGTGAAAGAGAGCGAAACGAGATGAAGGAGGGTGAAAGAGAGCTAAACGAGACGAAGGAGGGTCACAGAGAGCGAAACGAGACGAAAGAGGGTAAAAGAGAGCGAAACGAGAGGGTGGAGGGTGAAAGAGAGCGAAACGAGACGAAGGAGGGTGAAAGAGAGCGAAACAAGATGAAGGAGGGCGAAAGAGAGCGAATCGAGAGGAAGGAGGGTGAAAGAGAGCGAAACGAGATGAAGGAGGGTGAAAGATAGCGAAACGAGATGAAGGAGGGTGAAAGAGAGCGGAACGAGACGAAGGAGGGTGAAAGAGAGCGAAAGGAGACGAAGGAGGTTGAAAGAGAGCGGAACGAGACGAAGGAGGGTGAAAGAGAACGAAACGAGACATAGGAGGGTGAAAGAGAGTGAAACGAGACGAAGGAGGCTGAAAGAGGGCAAAACGAGACGAAGCCGGGTGGAACAGAGCGAAACAAGACGAAGGAGGGTGACAGAGAGCGAAACGAGACGAAGGAGGGTGAAAGAGAGCAAAACGAGACGAAGGAGTGTAAAACAGAGCGAAACGAGACGAAGGAGGGTGCAAGAGAGCTAAACGAGACGAAAGAGGGTAAAAGAGAGCGAAACGAGAGGGTGGAGGGTGAAAGAGAGCGAAACGAGACGAAGGAGGGTGAAAGAGAGCGAAACGAGACGAAGCAGGGTGAATGAGAGCGAAACGAGAAGAAGGAGGGTGAAAGAGAGCGAAACGAGACGAAGGAGGGTGAAAGAGAGCGAAACGAGACGAAGAAAGTTGAAAGAGAGTGAAACGAGACGAAGGAGGGTGAAAGAGAGCGAAAGGAGATGAAGGAGGGTGAAAGAGAGTGGAACGAGACGAAGGAGGGTGAAGGAGACCGAAACGAGACGAAGGAGGGTGAAAGCGAGTGAACCGAGACGAAGGAGGGTGAAAGAGAGCGAAACGAGAATAAGGAGGATGAAAGAGAGCGAAACGAGACGAAGGAGGGTGAAAGGGAGCGAAACGAGATGAAGGAGGGTCACAGAGAGCGAAACGAGACGAAGGAGGGTGAAAGAGAGCGAAACAAGATGAAGGAGGGTGAAAGAGAGCTAAACGAGACGGTGGAGGGTGAAAGAGAGCGAAACGTGACGAAGGAGTGTGAAAGAGAGCGAAACAAGACGAAGGAGGGCGAAAGAGAGCGAAACGAGAGGAAGGAGGGTGAAAGAGAGCGAAACGAGACGAAGCAGGCTGAAAGAGAGCGAAAGGAGTCGAAGGAGGGTGAAAGAGAGCGGAACGAGACGAAGGAGGGTGAAAGAGAGCGAAACGAGACGAAGGAGGGTGAAAGAGAGCGAAACGAGACGAAGGAGGCTAAAAGAGAGCGAAACAAGACGAAGGAGGGCGAAAGAGAGCGAAACGAGAGGAAGGAGGGTGAAAGAGAGCGAAACGAGATGAAGGAGGGTGAAAGAGAGCGCAACGAGATGAAGGAGGGTGAAAGAGAGCGAAACGAGACGAAGGAGGGTGAAAGAGAGCGAAAGGAGTCGAAGGAGGGTGAAAGAGAGCGGAACGAGACGAAGGAGGGTGAAAGAGAACGAAACGAGACGAAGGAGGGTGAAAGAGATTGAAACGAGATGATGGAGGGTGAAAGAGGGCGGAACGAGACAAAGGAGGGTGCAAGAGAGCTAAACGAGACGAAGGAGGGTCAAAGAGAGCGAAACAAGATGGTGGAGGCTGAAAGAGAGCGAAATGAGACGAAGGAGGGTGAAAGAGAGTGAAACGAGATGATGGAGTGTGAAAGAGGGCAAAACGAGACGAAGCCGGGTGGAACAGAGCGAAACAAGACGAAGGAGGGTGACAGAGAGCGAAACGAGACGAAGGAGGGTGAAAGAGAGCGAAACGAGACGAAGCAGGGTGAATGAGAGCGAAACGAGAAGAAGGAGGGTGAAAGAGAGCGAAACGAGACGAAGGAGGGTGAAAGAGAGCGAAACGAGACGAAGAAAGTTGAAAGAGAGTGAAACGAGACGAAGGAGGGTGAAAGAGAGCGAAAGGAGATGAAGGAGGGTGACAGAGACCGAAACGAGACGAAGGAGGGTGAAAGAGAGTGAACCGAGACGAAGGAGGGTGAAAGAGAGCGAAACGAGAATAAGGAGGATGAAAGAGAGCGAAACGAGACGAAGGAGGGTGAAAGAGAGCGAAACGAGATGAAGGAGGGTCACAGAGAGCGAAACGAGACGAAGGAGGGTGAAAGAGAGCGAAACAAGATGAAGGAGGGTGAAAGAGAGCTAAACGAGACGGTGGAGTGTGAAAGAGAGCGAAACGTGACGAAGGAGGGTGAAAGAGAGCGAAACAAGACGAAGGAGGGCGAAAGAGAGCGAAACGAGAGGAAGGAGGGTGAAAGAGAGCGAAACGAGACGAAGCAGGCTGAAAGAGAGCGAAAGGAGTCGAAGGAGGGTGAAAGAGAGCGGAACGAGACGAAGGAGGGTGAAAGAGAGCGAAACGAGACGAAGGAGGGTGAAAGAGAGCGAAACGAGACGAAGGAGGCTAAAAGAGAGCGAAACAAGACGAAGGAGGGCGAAAGAGAGCGAAACGAGAGGAAGGAGGGTGAAAGAGAGCGAAACGAGATGAAGGAGGGTGAAAGAGAGCGCAACGAGATGAAGGAGGGTGAAAGAGAGCGAAACGAGACGAAGGAGGGTGAAAGAGAGCGAAAGGAGTCGAAGGAGGGTGAAAGAGAGCGGAACGAGACGAAGGAGGGTGAAAGAGAACGAAACGAGACGAAGGAGGGTGAAAGAGATTGAAACGAGATGATGGAGGGTGAAAGAGGGCGGAACGAGACAAAGGAGGGTGAAAGAGAGCGAAACGAGACGAAGGAGTGTGAAAGAGAGCAAAACGAGACGAAGGAGTGTAAAACAGAGCGAAACAAGACGAAGGAGGGTGCAAGAGAGCTAAACGAGACGAAGGAGGGTCAAAGAGAGCGAAACAAGATGGTGGAGGCTGAAAGAGAGCGAAATGAGACGAAGGAGGGTGAAAGAGAGTGAAACGAGATGATGGAGTGTGAAAGAGGGCAAAACGAGACGAAGCCGGGTGGAACAGAGCGAAACAAGACGAAGGAGGGTGACAGAGAGCGAAACGAGACGAAGGAGGGTGAAAGAGAGCAAAACGAGTCGAAGGAGTGTAAAACAGAGCGAAACGAGACGAAGGAGGGTGCAAGAGAGCTAAACAAGTCGAAGGAGGGTCAAAGGGAGCGAAACAAGACGGTGGAGGGTGAAAGAGAGCGAAACGAGACGAAGGAGGGTGAAAGAGAGCGAAACGAGACGAAGGAGGGTGAAAGAGAGCGAAACGAGACGAAGGAGGGTGAAAGAGAGCGAAACGAGAAGAAGGAGGGTGAAAGAGAGCGAAACGAGACGAAGGAGGGTGAAAGAGAGCGGAACGAGATGAAGGAGGGTCAAAGAGAGCGAATCGAGACGAAGGAGGGTGAAAGAGAGCGAAACGAGATGAAGGAGGGTGAAAGAGAGCTAAACGAGACGAAGGAGGGTGAAAGAGAGCGAAAGGAGTCGAAGGAGGGTGAAAGAGAGTGGAACGAGACGAAGGAGGGTGAAAGAGACCAAAACGAGACGAAGGAGGGTGAAAGAGAGCGAAACGAGACGAAGCAGGGTGAATGAGAGCGAAACGAGAAGAAGGAGGGTGAAAGAGAGCGAAACGAGACGAAGGAGGGTGAAAGAGAGCGAAACGAGACGAAGAAAGTTGAAAGAGAGTGAAACGAGACGAAGGAGGGTGAAAGAGAGCGAAAGGAGATGAAGGAGGGTGAAAGAGAGTGGAACGAGACGAAGGAGGGTGAAGGAGACCGAAACGAGACGAAGGAGGGTGAAAGAGAGTGAACCGAGACGAAGGAGGGTGAAAGAGAGCGAAACGAGAATAAGGAGGATGAAAGAGAGCGAAACGAGACGAAGGAGGGTGAAAGAGAGCGAAACGAGATGAAGGAGGGTCAGAGAGAGCGAAACGAGACGAAGGAGGGTGAAAGAGAGCGAAACAAGATGAAGGAGGGTGAAAGAGAGCTAAACGAGACGGTGGAGGGTGAAAGAGAGCGAAACGTGACGAAGGAGGGTGAAAGAGAGCGAAACAAGACGAAGGAGGGCGAAAGAGAGCGAAACGAGAGGAAGGAGGGTGAAAGAGAGCGAAACGAGACGAAGCAGGCTGAAAGAGAGCGAAAGGAGTCGAAGGAGGGTGAAAGAGAGCGGAACGAGACGAAGGAGGGTGAAAGAGAGCGAAACGAGACGAAGGAGGGTGAAAGAGAGCGAAACGAGACGAAGGAGGCTAAAAGAGAGCGAAACAAGACGAAGGAGGGCGAAAGAGAGTGAAACGAGAGGAAGGAGGGTGAAAGAGAGCGAAACGAGATGAAGGAGGGTGAAAGAGAGCGAAACGAGATGAAGGAGGGTGAAAGAGAGCGAAACGAGACGAAGGAGGGTGAAAGAGAGCGAAAGGAGTCGAAGGAGGGTGAAAGAGAGCGGAACGAGACGAAGGAGGGTGAAAGAGAACGAAACGAGACGAAGGAGGGTGAAAGAGATTGAAACGAGATGATGGAGGGTGAAAGAGGGCGGAACGAGACAAAGGAGGGTGAAAGAGAGCGAAACGAGACGAAGGAGTGTGAAAGAGAGCAAAACGAGACGAAGGAGTGTAAAACAGAGCGAAACAAGACGAAGGAGGGTGCAAGAGAGCTAAACGAGACGAAGGAGGGTCAAAGAGAGCGAAACAAGACGGTGGAGGCTGAAAGAGAGCGAAATGAGACGAAGGAGGGTGAAAGAGAGTGAAACGAGATGATGGAGTGTGAAAGAGAGCGAAACGAGAGGAAGGAGGGTGAAAGAGAGCGAAACGAGAAGAAGGAAGGTGAAAGAGAGCGAAACGAGACGAAGGAGGGTGAAAGAGAGCGAAACGAGACGAAGGAGGCTAAAAGAGAGTGAAACAAGACGAAGGAGGGCGAAAGAGAGCGAAACGAGAGGAAGGAGGGTGAAAGAGAGCGAAACGAGATGAAGGAGGGTGAAAGAGAGCGAAACGAGATGAAGGAGGGTGAAAGAGAGCGAAACGAGACGAAGGAGGGTGAAAGAGAGCGAAAGGAGTCGAAGGAGGGTGGAAGAGAGCGGAACGAGACGAAGGAGGGTGAAAGAGAACGAAACGAGACGAAGGAGGGTGAAAGAGAGTGAAACGAGATGATGGAGGGTGAAAGAGGGCGGAACGAGACAAAGGAGGGTGAAAGAGAGCGAAACGAGACGAAGGAGTGTGAAAGAGAGCAAAACGAGACGAAGGAGTGTAAAACAGAGCGAAACAAGACGAAGGAGGGTGCAAGAGAGCTAAACGAGACGAAGGAGGGTCAAAGAGAGCAAAACAAGACGGTGGAGGCTGAAAGAGAGCGAAATGAGACGAAGGAGGGTGAAAGAGAGTGAAACGAGATGATGGAGTGTGAAAGAGAGCGAAACGAGAGGAAGGAGGGTGAAAGAGAGCGAAACGAGAAGAAGGAGGGTGAAAGAGAGCGAAACGAGATGAAGGAGTGGGGAAGAGAGCGAAACAAGACGAAGGAGGGTGAAAGAGAGAGAAACGAGACGAAGGAAGGTGAAAGAGAGCGAAACGAGACGAGGGAAGGTGAAAGAGAGCGAAACGAGACAAAGGAGGGTGAAAGGGAGTGAAACGAGATGAAGGAGGGTGAAAGAGAGAGAAACGAGATGAAGGAGGGTGAAAGAGAGCGAAATGAGACGAAGGAGGGTGAAAGAGGGCGAAACGCGATGAAGGCGGGTGGAACAGAGCGAAACAAGACGAAAGAAGGGTGAAAGAGAGCAAAACGAGACGAAGGAGGGTGAAAGACAGCGAAACGAGACGAAGAAAGGTGAAAGAGAGCGAAAGGAGATGAAGGAGGGTGAAAGAGAGCGAAAGGTGTTGAAGGAGGCTGAAAGAGAGTGGAACGAGACGAAGGAGGGTGAAGGAGACCGAATCGAGACGAAGGAGGGTGAAAGAGAGCGAAACGAGACGAAGGAGGTTGAACGAGAGCGAAACGAGAAGAAGGAGGATGAAAGAGAGCGAAACGAGACGAAGGAGGGTGAAAGAGAGCGAAACGAGATGAAGGAGGGTCAAAGAGAGCGAAACGAGACGAAGGAGGGTGAAAGAGAGCGAAACGAAATGAAGGAGGGTGAAAGAGAGCTAAACGAGACGAAGAGAGCGAAACGAGAGGAAGGAGGGTGAAAGAGAGCGAAACGAGATGAAGGAGGATGAAAGAGAGCGAAACGAGATGAAGGAGGGTGAAAGAGAGTGAAACGAGACGAAGGAGGGTGAAAGAGAGCGAAAGGAGTCGAAGGAGGGTGAAAGAGAGCAGAGCGAGACGAATGAGGGTGAAAGAGAACGAAACGAGACGAAGGAGGGTGAAAGAGTGTGAAACGAGACGAAGGAGGGTGAAAGAGGGTGAAACGAGACGAAGGCGGATGGAACAGAGCGAATCAAGATGAAGGAGGGTGCAAGAGAGCGAAACGAGACGAAGGAGGATGAAAGAGAGCAAAACGAGACGAAGGAGTGTAAAACAGAGCGAAACGAGACGAAGGAGGGTCAAAGAGAGCGAAACAAGACGGTGGAGCGTGAAAGAGAGTGAAACGAGACGAAGGAGGATGAAAGTGAGCGAAACTAGACGATGGAGGGTGAAAGAGAGCAAAACGAGAGGAAGAAGGGTGAAAGAGAGCGAAACGAGACGATGGAGGGTGAAAGAGAGCAAAACGAGAGGAAGAAGGGTGAAAGAGAGCGAAACGAGACGAAGGAGGGTGAAAGAGAGCGAAACGAGATGAAGGAGGGTGGAAGAGAGCGAAACGAGACGAAGGAGGGTGAAAGAGAGAGAAACGAGACGAAGGAAGGTGAAAGAAAGCAAAACGAGATGAAGGAAGGTGAAAGAGAGCGAAACGAGACAAATGAGGGTGAAAGGGAGCGAAACGAGATGAAGGAGGGTGAAAGAGAGCGAAACGAGATGAAAGAGGGTGAAAGAGAGCGAAATGAGACGAAGGAGGGTGAAAGAGATTGAAACGAGAAGAAGGAGGGTGAAAGAGAGCGAAACGAGACGAAGGTGGGTGAAAGAGAGCGAAACGAGATGAAGGAGGGTCAAAGAGAGCGAAATGAGAGGAACGAGGGTGAAAGAGAGCGAAACGAGATGAAGGAGGGTCAAAGAGAGCGAAACAAGACGAAGGAGGGTGAAAGGGAGCGAAAGGAGTCGAAGGAGGGTGAAAGAGAGTCTAACGAGACAAAGGAGGGTGAAAGAGAACGAAACGAGACGAAGGAGGGTGAAAGAGAGCGAAACGAGACGAAGGAGGGTGAAAGATAGCGAAACGAGAAGAAGGAGGGTGAAAGAGAACGAAAGGAGATGAAGGAGGGTCAAAGAGAGCGAAACGAGACGGTGGAGGGTGAAAGAGAGCGAAACGAAACGGTGGAGGGTGAAAGAGAGCGAAACGAGACAAAGGAGGGTGAAAGAGAGTGAAACAAGACGATGGAGGGCGAAAGAGAGCGAAACGAGAGGAAGGAGGGTGAAAGAGAGCGAAACGAGACAAAGGAGGGTGAAAGAGAGCGAAATGAGACGAAGGAGAGTGAAAGAGAGTGAAACGAGATGAAGGAGGGTGAAAGAGAGCGAAAGGAGATGAAGGAGGGTGAAAGAGAGCGAAAGGAGTCGCAGGAGGGTGAAAGAGAGTGGAACGAGGCGAAGGAGGGTGAAGGAGACCGAAACGAGACGAAGGAGGTTGAAAGAGAGCGAAACAAGACGAAGGAGGGTGAAAGAGAGTGAAACGAGAGGAAGGAGGGTGAAAGAGAGCGAAACGAGACGAAGGAGGGTGAAAGAGAGCGAAACGAGATGAAGGAGGGTCAAAGAGAGCGAAAGAAGACGAAGGAGGGTGAAAGAGAGCGAAACGAGATGAAGGAGGGTGAAAGAGAGCTAAACGAGACGAAGAGACGGAAACGAGAGGAAGGAGGGTGAAAGAGAGCGAAACGAGATGAAGGAGGATGAAAGAGAGCGAAACGAGATGAAGGAGGGTGAAAGAGAGTGAAACGAGACGAAGGAGGGTGAAAGAGAGCGAAAGGAGTCGAAGGAGGGTGAAAGAGAGCAGAACGAGACGAAGGAGGGTGAAAGAGAACGAAACGAGAGGAAGGAGGGTGAAAGAGAGCGAAACGAGACGAAGGCGGATGGAACAGAGCGAATCAAGATGAAGGAGGGTGAAAGAGAGCGAAACGAGACGAAGGAGGGTGAAAGAGAGCAAAACGAGACGAAGGAGTGTAAAACAGAGCGAAACGAGACGAAGGAGGGTCAAAGAGAGCGAAACAAGACGGTGGAGCGTGAAAGAGAGTGAAACGAGACGAAGGAGGATGAAAGTGAGCGAAACTAGACGATGGAGGGTGAAAGAGAGCAAAACGAGAGGAAGAAGGGTGAAAGAGAGCGAAACGAGACGAAGGAGGGTGAAAGAGAGCGAAACGAGATGAAGGAGGGTGGAAGAGAGCGAAACGAGACGAAGGAGGGTGAAAGAGAGAGAAACGAGACGAAGGAAGGTGAAAGAGAGCAAAACGAGATGAAGGAAGGTGAAAGAGAGCGAAACGAGACAAATGAGGGTGAAAGGGAGCGAAACGAGATGAAGGAGGGTGAAAGAGAGCGAAACGAGATGAAAGAGGGTGAAAGAGAGCGAAATGAGACGTAGGAGGGTGAAAGAGATTGAAACGAGAAGAAGGAGGGTGAAAGAGAGCGAAACGAGACGAAGGTGGGTGAAAGAGAGCGAAACGAGATGAAGGAGGGTCAAAGAGAGCGAAATGAGAGGAACGAGGGTGAAAGAGAGCGAAACGAGATGAAGGAGGGTCAAAGAGAGCAAAACAAGACGAAGGAGGGTGAAAGAGAGCGAAAGGAGTCGAAGGAGGGTGAAAGAGAGTCTAACGAGACAAAGGAGGGTGAAAGAGAACGAAACGAGACGAAGGAGGGTGAAAGAGAGCGAAACGAGACGAAGGAGGGTGAAAGATAGCGAAACGAGAAGAAGGAGGGTGAAAGAGAACGAAAGGAGATGAAGGAGGGTCAAAGAGAGCGAAACGAGACGGTGGAGGGTGAAAGAGAGCGAAACGAAACGGTGGAGGGTGAAAGAGAGCGAAACGAGACAAAGGAGGGTGAAAGAGAGTGAAACAAGACGATGGAGGGCGAAAGAGAGTGAAACGAGAGGAAGGAGGGTGAAAGAGAGCGAAACGGGACAAAGGAGGGTGAAAGAGAGCGAAACGAGACGAAGGAGAGTGAAAGAGAGTGAAACGAGACGAAGGAGGGTGAAAGAGAGCGAAAGGAGATGAAGGAGGGTGAAAGAGAGCGAAAGGAGTCGCAGGAGGGTGAAAGAGAGTGGAACGAGGCGAAGGAGGGTGAAGGAGACCGAAACGAGACGAAGGAGGTTGAAAGAGAGCGAAACAAGACGAAGGAGGGTGAAAGAGAGTGAAACGAGAGGAAGGAGGGTGAAAGAGAGCGAAACGAGACGAAGGAGGGTGAAAGAGAGCGAAACGAGATGAAGGAAGGTCAAAGAGAGCGAAAGAAGACGAAGGAGGGTGAAAGAGAGCGAAACGAGATGAAGGAGGGTGAAAGAGAGCTAAACGAGACGAAGGAGGGTCACAGAGAGCGAAGCGAGACGAAAGAGGGTAAAAGAGAACAAAACGAGTCGGTGGAGGATGAAAGAGAGCAAAACGAGACGAAGGAGGGTCAAAGAGAGCGAAACAAGACGGTGGAGCGTGAAAGAGAGCGAAACGAGACGAAGGAGGATGAAAGTGAGCGAAACTAGACGATGGAGGGTGAAAGAGAGCAAAACGAGAGGAAGAAGGGTGAAAGAGAGCGAAACGAGACGAAGGAGGGTGAAAGAGAGTGAAACGAGATGAAGAAGGGTGGAAGAGAGCGAAACGAGACGAAGGAGGGTGAAAGAGAGCAAAACGAGACGAAGGAAGGTGAAAGAGAGCGAAACGAGACAAATGAGGGTGAAAGGGTAGCGAAACGAGATGAAGGAGGGTGAAAGAGAGCGAAACGAGATGAAGGAGGGTGAAAGAGATCGAAATGAGACGAAGGAGGGTGAAAGAGAGTGAAACGAGAAGAAGGAGGGTGAAAGAGAGCGAAACGAGACGAAGGTGGGTGAAAGAGAGCGAAACGAGATGAAGGAGAGTCAAAGAGAGCGAAACGAGACGAACGAGTGTGAAAGAGAGCGAAACGAGATGAAGGAGGGTCAAAGAGAGCGAAACAAGTCGAAGGAGGGTGAAAGAGAGCGAAAGGAGTCGAAGGAGGGTGAAAGAGAGTCTAACGAGACAAAGGAGGGTGAAAGAGAACGAAACGAGACGAAGGAGGGTGAAAGAGAGCGAAACGAGACGAAGGAGGGTGAAAGATAGCGAAACGAGAAGAAGGAGGGTGAAAGAGAACGAAAGGAGATGAAGGAGGGTCAAAGAGAGCGAAACGAGACGGTGGAGGGTGAAAGAGAGCGAAACGAAACGGTGGAGGGTGAAAGAGAGCGAAACGAGACAAAGGAGGGTGAAAGAGAGTGAAACAAGACGATGGAGGGTGAAAGAGAGCGAAACGAGAGGAAGGAGGGTGAAAGAGAGTGAAACGAGACAAAGGAGGGTGAAAGAGAGCGAAACGAGACGAAGGAGGGTGAAAGAGAGTGAAACGAGACGAAGGAGGGTGAAAGAGAGCGAAAGGAGATGAAGGAGGGTGAAAGAGAGCGAAAGGAGTCGCAGGAGGGTGAAAGAGAGTGGAACGAGGCGAAGGAGGGTGAAGGAGACCGAAACGAGACGAAGGAGGTTGAAAGAGAGATAAACAAGACGAAGGAGGGTGCAAGAGAGTGAAACGAGAGGAAGGAGGGTGAAAGAGAGCGAAACGAGACGAAGGAGGGTGAAAGAGAGCGAAACGAGATGAAGGAGGGTCAAAGAGAGCGAAAGAAGACGAAGGAGGGTGAAAGAGAGCGAAACGAGATGAAGGAGGGTGAAAGAGAGCTAAACGAGACGAAGGAGGGTCACAGAGAGCGAAGCGAGACGAAAGAGGGTAAAAGAGAACAAAACGAGTCGGTGGAGGGTGAAAGAGAGCGAAACGAGACGAAGGAGGGTGAAAGAGAGTGAAACAAGACGAAGGAGGGCGAAAGAGAGCGAAACGAGAGGAAGGAGGGTGAAAGAGAGCGAAACGAGATGAAGGAGGGTGAAAGAGAGCGAAACGAGATGAAGGAGTGTGAAACAGAGCGAAACGAGACGAAGGAGGGTGAAAGAGAGCGAAAGGAGTCGAAGGAGGTTGAAAGAGAGCGGAACGAGACGAAGGAGGCTGAAAGAGGGCGAAACGAGAAGAAGCCGGGTGGAACAGAGCGAAACAAGACGAAGGAGGGTGAAAGAGAGCGAAACGAGATGAAGGAGGGTGAAAGACAGCAAAACGAGACGAAGGAGTGTAAAAAAGAGCGAAACGAGACGAAGGAGGGTGCAAGAGAGGTAAACGAGACAAAGGAGGGTCAAAGAGAGCGAAACAAGACGGTGGAGGGTGAAAGAGAGCGAAACGAGACGAAAGAGGTTGAAAGAGAGCGAACCGAGATAAAGGAGGGTGGAAGAGAGCGAAACGAGACGTAGGAGGGTGAAAGAGAGCGAAACGAGAGGAAGGATTGTGAAAGAGAGCGAAACGAGACGAAAGAGGTTGAAAGAGAGCGAACCGAGATAAAGGAGGGTGGAAGAGAGCGAAACGAGACGTAGGAGGGTGAAAGAGAGAGAAACGAGATGAAGGAAGGTGAAAGAGAGCGAAACGAGACGAAGGAAGGTGAAAGAGAGCGAAACGAGACAAAGGAGGGTGAAAGGGAGCGAAACGAAATGAAGGAGGGTGAAAGACAGCAAAACGAGATGAAGGACGGTGAAAGAGAGTGAAACGAGATGAAGGAGGGTGAAAGAGAGCGAAACGAGAGGAAGGAGGGTGAAAGAGAGCGAAACGAGTCGAAGGAGGGTGAAAGTGAGCGAAACGAGATGAAGGAGGGTGGAAGAGAGCAAAACGAGACGAAGGAGGGTGAAAGAGAGAGAAACGAGATGAAGGAAGGTGAAAGAGAGCGAAACGAGATGAAGGAAGGTGAAAGAGAGCGAAACGAGACAAAGGAGGGTGAAAGGGACCGAAACGAGATGAAGGAGGGTGAAAGAGAGCGAAACGAGATGAAGGAGGGTGAAAGAGAGTGAAACGAGACGAAGGAGGGTGAATGAGGGCAAAACGAGATGAAGGCGGGTGGAACAGAGCGAAACAAGACGAAAGAAGGGTGAAAGAGAGCAAAACGAGAGGAAGGAGGGTGAAAGAGTGCGAAACGAGATGAAGGAGGGTGAAAGAGCGCGAAAGGAGATGAAGGAGGGTGAAAGAGAGCGAAATGAGACGAAGGAGGGTGAAAGCGAGCGAAACGAGATGAAGGAGGGTGGAAGAGAGCGAAACGAGATGAAGGAGGGTGAAAGAGAGCGAAACGAGACGAAGCAGGCTGAAAGAGAGCGAAAGGAGTCGAAGGAGGGTGAAAGAGAGCGGAACGAGACGAAGGAGGGTGAAAGAGAGCGAAACGAGACAAAGGAGGGTGAAAGAGAGCGAAACGAGACGAAGGAGGCTAAAAGAGAGCGAAACAAGACGAAGGAGGGCGAAAGAGAGCGAAACGAGAGGAAGGAGTGTGAAAGAGAGCGAAACGAGATGAAGGAGGGTGAAAGAGAGCGAAACGAGATGAAGGAGGGCGAAAGAGAGCGAAACGAGACGAAGGAGGGTGAAAGTAGGCGAAAGGAGTCGAAGGAGGGTGAAAGAGAGCGGAACGAGACGAAGGAGGGTGAAAGAGAACGAAACGAGACGAAGGAGGGTGAAAGAGAGTGAAACGAGATGATGGAGGGTGAAAGAGGGTGAAACGAGACAAAGGAGGGTGAAAGAGAGCGAAACGATACGAAGGAGTGTGAAAGAGAGCAAAACGAGACGAAGGAGTGTAAAACAGAGCGAAACGAGACGAAGGAGGGTGCAAGAGAGCTAAACGAGACGAAGGAGTGTCAAAGAGAGCGAAACAAGACGGTGGAGGGTGAAAGAGAGCGAAATGAGACGAAGGAGGGTGAAAGAGAGTGAAACGAGATGATGGAGTGTGAAAGAGAGCGAAACGAGAGGAAGGAGGGTGCAAGAGAGGTAAACGAGACAAAGGAGGGTCAAAGAGAGCGAAACAAGACGGTGGAGGGTGAAAGAGAGCGAAACGATACGAAGGAGGGTGAAAGAGAGCGAAACGAGACGATGGAGTGTGAAAGAGAGCGAAACGAGAGGAAGGAGGGTGAAAGAGAGCGAAACGAGACGAAAGAGGTTGAAAGAGAGCGAAACGAGATGAAGTAGGGTGGAAGAGAGCGAAACGAGACGTAGGAGGGTGAAAGAGAGAGAAACGAGATGAAGGAAGGTGAAAGAGAGCGAAACGAGACGAAGGAAGGTGAAAGAGAGCGAAACGAGACAAAGGAGGGTAAAAGGGAGCGAAACGAAATGAAGAAGGGTGAAAGACAGCGAAACGAGATGAAGGACGGTGAAAGAGAGTGAAACGAGACGAAGGAGGGTGAAAGAGAGCGAAACGAGAGGAAGGAGGGTGAAAGAGAGCGAAACGAGTCGAAGGAGGGTGAAAGTGAGCGAAACGAGATGAAGGAGGGTGGAAGAGAGCAAAACGAGACGAAGGAGGGTGAAAGAGAGAGAAACGAGACGAAGGAAGGTGAAAGAGAGCGAAACGAGATGAAGGAAGGTGAAAGAGAGCGAAACGAGACAAAGGAGGGTGAAAGGGACCGAAACGAGATGAAGGAGGTTGAAAGAGAGCGAAACGAGATGAAGGAGGGTGAAAGAGAGCGAAACGAGACGAAGGAGGGTGAATGAGGGCGAAACGAGATGAAGGCGGGTGGAACAGAGCGAAACAAGACGAAAGAAGGGTGAAAGAGAGCAAAACGAGAGGAAGGAGGGTGAAAGAGTGCGAAACGAGATGAAGGAGGGTGAAAGAGCGCGAAAGGAGATGAAGGAGGGTGAAAGAGAGCGAAATGAGACGAAGGAGGGTGAAAGCGAGCGAAACGAGCTGAAGGAGGGTGGAAGAGAGCGAAACGAGATGAAGGAGGGGGAAAGAGAGCGAAACGAGACGAAGCAGGCTGAAAGAGAGCGAAAGGAGTCGAAGGAGGGTGAAAGAGAGCGGAACGAGACGAAGGAGGGTGAAAGAGAGCGAAACGAGACGAAGGAGGGTGAAAGAGAGCGAAACGAGACGAAGGAGGCTAAAAGAGAGCGAAACAAGACGAAGGAGGGTGAAAGAGAGCGAAAGGAGTCGAAGGAGGGTGAAAGAGAGCGGAACGAGACGAAGGAGGGTGAAAGAGAACGAAACGAGACGAAGGAGGGTGAAAGAGAGTGAAACGAGATGATGGAGGGTGAAAGAGGGCGAAACGAGACAAAGGAGGGTGAAAGAGAGCGAAACGAGACGAAGGAGTGTGAAAGAGAGCAAAACGAGACGAAGGAGTGTAAAACAGAGCGAAACGAGACGAAGGAGGGTGCAAGAGAGCTAAACGAGACGAAGGAGTGTCAAAGAGAGCGAAACAAGACGGTGGAGGCTGAAAGAGAGCGAAATGAGACGAAGGAGGGTGAAAGAGAGTGAAACGAGATGATGGAGTGTGAAAGAGAGCGAAACGAGAGGAAGGAGGGTGAAAGAGAGCGAAACGAGAAGAAGGAGGGTGAGAGAGAGCGAAACGAGACGAAGGAGGGTGAAAGAGAGAGAAACGAGACGAAGGAAGGTGAAAGAGAGCAAAACGAGATGAAGGAAGGTGAAAGAGAGCGAAACGAGACAAATGAGGGTGAAAGGGAGCGAAACGAGATGAAGGAGGGTGAAAGAGAGCGAAACGAGATGAAAGAGGGTGAAAGAGAGCGAAATGAGACGAAGGAGGGTGAAAGAGATTGAAACGAGAAGAAGGAGGGTGAAAGAGAGCGAAACGAGACGAAGGTGGGTGAAAGAGAGCGAAACGAGATGAAGGAGGGTCAAAGAGAGCGAAATGAGAGGAACGAGGGTGAAAGAGAGCGAAACGAGATGAAGGAGGGTCAAAGAGAGCAAAACAAGACGAAGGAGGGTGAAAGAGAGCGAAAGGAGTCGAAGGAGGGTGAAAGAGAGTCTAACGAGACAAAGGAGGGTGAAAGAGAACGAAACGAGACGAAGGAGGGTGAAAGAGAGCGAAACGAGTCGAAGGAGGGTGAAAGATAGCGAAACGAGAAGAATGAGGGTGAAAGAGAACGAAAGGAGATGAAGGAGGGTCAAAGAGAGCGAAACGAGACGGTGGAGGGTGAAAGAGAGCGAAACGAAACGGTGGAGGGTGAAAGAGAGCGAAACGAGACAAAGGAGGGTGAAAGAGAGTGAAACAAGACGATGGAGGGCGAAAGAGAGTGAAACGAGAGGAAGGAGGGTGAAAGAGAGCGAAACGAGACAAAGGAGGGTGAAAGAGAGCGAAACGAGACGAAGGAGAGTGAAAGAGAGTGAAACGAGACGAAGGAGGGTGAAAGAGAGCGAAAGGAGATGAAGGAGGGTGAAAGAGAGCGAAAGGAGTCGCAGGAGGGTGAAAGAGAGTGGAACGAGGCGAAGGAGGGTGAAGGAGACCGAAACGAGACGAAGGAGGTTGAAAGAGAGCGAAACAAGACGAAGGAGGGTGAAAGAGAGTGAAACGAGAGGAAGGAGGGTGAAAGAGAGCGAAACGAGACGAAGGAGGGTGAAAGAGAGCGAAACGAGATGAAGGAGGGTCAAAGAGAGCGAAAGAAGACGAAGGAGGGTGAAAGAGAGCGAAACGAGATGAAGGAGGGTGAAAGAGAGCTAAACGAGACGAAGGAGGGTCACAGAGAGCGAAGCGAGACGAAAGAGGGTAAAAGAGAACAAAACGAGTCGGTGGAGGGTGAAAGAGAGCAAAACGAGACGAAGGAGGGTGAAAGAGAGCGAAACAAGACGGTGGAGCGTGAAAGAGAGCGAAACGAGACGAAGGAGGATGAAAGTGAGCGAAACTAGACGATGGAGGGTGAAAGAGAGCAAAACGAGAGGAAGAAGGGTGAAAGAGAGCGAAACGAGACGAAGGAGGGTGAAAGAGAGTGAAACGAGATGAAGAAGGGTGGAAGAGAGCGAAACGAGACGAAGGAGGGTGAAAGAGAGCAAAACGAGACGAAGGAAGGTGAAAGAGAGCGAAACGAGACAAATGAGGGTGAAAGGGTAGCGAAACGAGATGAAGGAGGGTGAAAGAGAGCGAAACGAGATGAAGGAGGGTGAAAGAGATCGAAATGAGACGAAGGAGGGTGAAAGAGAGTGAAACGAGAAGAAGGAGGGTGAAAGAGAGCGAAACGAGACGAAGGTGGGTGAAAGAGAGCGAAACGAGATGAAGGAGAGTCAAAGAGAGCGAAACGAGACGAACGAGTGTGAAAGAGAGCGAAACGAGATGAAGGAGGGTCAAAGAGAGCGAAACAAGACGAAGGAGGGTGAAAGAGAGCGAAAGGAGTCGAAGGAGGGTGAAAGAGAGTCTAACGAGACAAAGGAGGGTGAAAGAGAACGAAACGAGACGAAGGAGGGTGAAAGAGAGCGAAACGAGACGAAGGAGGGTGAAAGATAGCGAAACGAGAAGAAGGAGGGTGAAAGAGAACGAAAGGAGATGAAGGAGGGTCAAAGAGAGCGAAACGAGACGGTGGAGGGTGAAAGAGAGCGAAACGAAACGGTGGAGGGTGAAAGAGAGCGAAACGAGACAAAGGAGGGTGAAAGAGAGTGAAACAAGACGATGGAGGGTGAAAGAGAGCGAAACGAGAGGAAGGAGGGTGAAAGAGAGCGAAACGAGACAAAGGAGGGTGAAAGAGAGCGAAACGAGACGAAGGAGGGTGAAAGAGAGTGAAACGAGACGAAGGAGGGTGAAAGAGAGCGAAAGGAGATGAAGGAGGGTGAAAGAGAGCGAAAGGAGTCGCAGGAGGGTGAAAGAGAGTGGAACGAGGCGAAGGAGGGTGAAGGAGACCGAAACGAGACGAAGGAGGTTGAAAGAGAGATAAACAAGACGAAGGAGGGTGCAAGAGAGTGAAACGAGAGGAAGGAGGGTGAAAGAGAGCGAAACGAGACGAAGGAGGGTGAAAGAGAGCGAAACGAGATGAAGGAGGGTCAAAGAGAGCGAAAGAAGACGAAGGAGGGTGAAAGAGAGCGAAACGAGATGAAGGAGGGTGAAAGAGAGCTAAACGAGACGAAGGAGGGTCACAGAGAGCGAAGCGAGACGAAAGAGGGTAAAAGAGAACAAAACGAGTCGGTGGAGGGTGAAAGAGAGCGAAACGAGACGAAGGAGGGTGAAAGAGAGTGAAACAAGACGAAGGAGGGCGAAAGAGAGCGAAACGAGAGGAAGGAGGGTGAAAGAGAGCGAAACGAGATGAAGGAGGGTGAAAGAGAGCGAAACGAGATGAAGGAGTGTGAAACAGAGCGAAACGAGACGAAGGAGGGTGAAAGAGAGCGAAAGGAGTCGAAGGAGGTTGAAAGAGAGCGGAACGAGACGAAGGAGGCTGAAAGAGGGCGAAACGAGAAGAAGCCGGGTGGAACAGAGCGAAACAAGACGAAGGAGGGTGAAAGAGAGCGAAACGAGATGAAGGAGGGTGAAAGACAGCAAAACGAGACGAAGGAGTGTAAAAAAGAGCGAAACGAGACGAAGGAGGGTGCAAGAGAGGTAAACGAGACAAAGGAGGGTCAAAGAGAGCGAAACAAGACGGTGCAGGGTGAAAGAGAGCGAAACGAGACGAAAGAGGTTGAAAGAGAGCGAACCGAGATAAAGGAGGGTGGAAGAGAGCGAAACGAGACGTAGGAGGGTGAAAGAGAGCGAAAAGAGAGGAAGGATTGTGAAAGAGAGCGAAACGAGACGAAAGAGGTTGAAAGAGAGCGAACCGAGATAAAGGAGGGTGGAAGAGAGCGAAACGAGACGTAGGAGGGTGAAAGAGAGAGAAACGAGATGAAGGAAGGTGAAAGAGAGCGAAACGAGACGAAGGAAGGTGAAAGAGAGCGAAACGAGACAAAGGAGGGTGAAAGGGAGCGAAACGAAATGAAGGAGGGTGAAAGACAGCAAAACGAGATGAAGGACGGTGAAAGAGAGTGAAACGAGATGAAGGAGGGTGAAAGAGAGCGAAACGAGAGGAAGGAGGGTGAAAGAGAGCGAAACGAGTCGAAGGAGGGTGAAAGTGAGCGAAACGAGATGAAGGAGGGTGGAAGAGAGCAAAACGAGACGAAGGAGGGTGAAAGAGAGAGAAACGAGATGAAGGAAGGTGAAAGAGAGCGAAACGAGATGAAGGAAGGTGAAAGAGAGCGAAACGAGACAAAGGAGGGTGAAAGGGACCGAAACGAGATGAAGGAGGGTGAAAGAGAGCGAAACGAGATGAAGGAGGGTGAAAGAGAGTGAAACGAGACGAAGGAGGGTGAATGAGGGCAAAACGAGATGAAGGCGGGTGGAACAGAGCGAAACAAGACGAAAGAAGGGTGAAAGAGAGCAAAACGAGAGGAAGGAGGGTGAAAGAGTGCGAAACGAGATGAAGGAGGGTGAAAGAGCGCGAAAGGAGATGAAGGAGGGTGAAAGAGAGCGAAATGAGACGAAGGAGGGTGAAAGCGAGCGAAACGAGATGAAGGAGGGTGGAAGAGAGCGAAACGAGATGAAGGAGGGTGAAAGAGAGCGAAACGAGACGAAGCAGGCTGAAAGAGAGCGAAAGGAGTCGAAGGAGGGTGAAAGAGAGCGGAACGAGACGAAGGAGGGTGAAAGAGAGCGAAACGAGACGAAGGAGGGTGAAAGAGAGCGAAACGAGACGAAGGAGGCTAAAAGAGAGCGAAACAAGACGAAGGAGGGCGAAACGAGAGGAAGGAGGGTGAAAGAGAGCGAAACGAGATGAAGGAGTGTGAAACAGAGCGAAACGAGACGAAGGAGGGTGAAAGAGAGCGAAAGGAGTCGAAGGAGGTTGAAAGAGAGCGGAACGAGACGAAGGAGGCTGAAAGAGGGCGAAACGAGAAGAAGCCGGGTGGAACAGAGCGAAACAAGACGAAGGAGGGTGAAAGAGAGCGAAACGAGATGAAGGAGGGTGAAAGACAGCAAAACGAGACGAAGGAGTGTAAAAAAGAGCGAAACGAGACGAAGGAGGGTGCAAGAGAGGTAAACGAGACAAAGGAGGGTCAAAGAGAGCGAAACAAGACGGTGGAGGGTGAAAGAGAGCGAAACGAGACGAAAGAGGTTGAAAGAGAGCGAACCGAGATAAAGGAGGGTGGAAGAGAGCGAAACGAGACGTAGGAGGGTGAAAGAGAGCGAAACGAGAGGAAGGATTGTGAAAGAGAGCGAAACGAGACGAAAGAGGTTGAAAGAGAGCGAACCGAGATAAAGGAGGGTGGAAGAGAGCGAAACGAGACGTAGGAGGGTGAAAGAGAGAGAAACGAGATGAAGGAAGGTGAAAGAGAGCGAAACGAGACGAAGGAAGGTGAAAGAGAGCGAAACGAGACAAAGGAGGGTGAAAGGGAGCGAAACGAAATGAAGGAGGGTGAAAGACAGCAAAACGAGATGAAGGACGGTGAAAGAGAGTGAAACGAGATGAAGGAGGGTGAAAGAGAGCGAAACGAGAGGAAGGAGGGTGAAAGAGAGCGAAACGAGTCGAAGGAGGGTGGAAGTGAGCGAAACGAGATGAAGGAGGGTGGAAGAGAGCAAAACGAGACGAAGGAGGGTGAAAGAGAGAGAAACGAGATGAAGGAAGGTGAAAGAGAGCGAAACGAGATGAAGGAAGGTGAAAGAGAGCGAAACGAGACAAAGGAGGGTGAAAGGGACCGAAACGAGATGAAGGAGGGTGAAAGAGAGCGAAACGAGATGAAGGAGGGTGAAAGAGAGTGAAACGAGACGAAGGAGGGTGAATGAGGGCAAAACGAGATGAAGGCGGGTGGAACAGAGCGAAACAAGACGAAAGAAGGGTGAAAGAGAGCAAAACGAGAGGAAGGAGGGTGAAAGAGTGCGAAACGAGATGAAGGAGGGTGAAAGAGCGCGAAAGGAGATGAAGGAGGGTGAAAGAGAGCGAAATGAGACGAAGGAGGGTGAAAGCGAGCGAAACGAGATGAAGGAGGGTGGAAGAGAGCGAAACGAGATGAAGGAGGGTGAAAGAGAGCGAAACGAGACGAAGCAGGCTGAAAGAGAGCGAAAGGAGTCGAAGGAGGGTGAAAGAGAGCGGAACGAGACGATGGAGGGTGAAAGAGAGCGAAACGAGACGAAGGAGGGTGAAAGAGAGCGAAACGAGACGAAGGAGGCTAAAAGAGAGCGAAACAAGACGAAGGAGGGCGAAAGAGAGCGAAACGAGAGGAAGGAGGGTGAAAGAGAGCGAAACGAGATGAAGGAGGGTGAAAGAGAGCGAAACGAGATGAAGGAGGGCGAAAGAGAGCGAAACGAGACGAAGGAGGGTGAAAGTAGGCGAAAGGAGTCGAAGGAGGGTGAAAGAGAGCGGAACGAGACGAAGGAGGGTGAAAGAGAACGAAACGAGACGAAGGAGGGTGAAAGAGAGTGAAACGAGATGATGGAGGGTGAAAGAGGGTGAAACGAGACAAAGGAGGGTGAAAGAGAGCGAAACGATACGAAGGAGTGTGAAAGAGAGCAAAACGAGACGAAGGAGTGTAAAACAGAGCGAAACGAGACGAAGGAGGGTGCAAGAGAGCTAAACGAGACGAAGGAGTGTCAAAGAGAGCGAAACAAGACGGTGGAGGGTGAAAGAGAGCGAAATGAGACGAAGGAGGGTGAAAGAGAGTGAAACGAGATGATGGAGTGTGAAAGAGAGCGAAACGAGAGGAAGGAGGGTGCAAGAGAGGTAAACGAGACAAAGGAGGGTCAAAGAGAGCGAAACAAGACGGTGGAGGGTGAAAGAGAGCGAAACGATACGAAGGAGGGTGAAAGAGAGCGAAACGAGACGATGGAGTGTGAAAGAGAGCGAAACGAGAGGAAGGAGGGTGAAAGAGAGCGAAACGAGACGAAAGAGGTTGAAAGAGAGCGAAACGAGATGAAGTAGGGTGGAAGAGAGCGAAACGAGACGTAGGAGGGTGAAAGAGAGAGAAACGAGATGAAGGAAGGTGAAAGAGAGCGAAACGAGACGAAGGAAGGTGAAAGAGAGCGAAACGAGACAAAGGAGGGTAAAAGGGAGCGAAACGAAATGAAGAAGGGTGAAAGACAGCGAAACGAGATGAAGGACGGTGAAAGAGAGTGAAACGAGACGAAGGAGGGTGAAAGAGAGCGAAACGAGAGGAAGGAGGGTGAAAGAGAGCGAAACGAGTCGAAGGAGGGTGAAAGTGAGCGAAACGAGATGAAGGAGGGTGGAAGAGAGCAAAACGAGACGAAGGAGGGTGAAAGAGAGAGAAACGAGACGAAGGAAGGTGAAAGAGAGCGAAACGAGACAAAGGAGGGTGAAAGGGACCGAAACGAGATGAAGGAGGTTGAAAGAGAGCGAAACGAGATGAAGGAGGGTGAAAGAGAGCGAAACGAGACGAAGGAGGGTGAATGAGGGCGAAACGAGATGAAGGCGGGTGGAACAGAGCGAAACAAGACGAAAGAAGGGTGAAAGAGAGCAAAACGAGAGGAAGGAGGGTGAAAGAGTGCGAAACGAGATGAAGGAGGGTGAAAGAGCGCGAAAGGAGATGAAGGAGGGTGAAAGAGAGCGAAATGAGACGAAGGAGGGTGAAAGAGAGCGAAACGAGATGAAGGAGGGTGGAAGAGAGCGAAACGAGATGAAGGAGGGGGAAAGAGAGCGAAACGAGACGAAGCAGGCTGAAAGAGAGCGAAAGGAGTCGAAGGAGGGTGAAAGAGAGCGGAACGAGACGAAGGAGGGTGAAAGAGAGCGAAACGAGACGAAGGAGGGTGAAAGAGAGCGAAACGAGACGAAGGAGGCTAAAAGAGAGCGAAACAAGACGAAGGAGGGTGAAAGAGAGCGAAAGGAGTCGAAGGAGGGTGAAAGAGAGCGGAACGAGACGAAGGAGGGTGAAAGAGAACGAAACGAGACGAAGGAGGGTGAAAGAGAGTGAAACGAGATGATGGAGGGTGAAAGAGGGCGAAACGAGACAAAGGAGGGTGAAAGAGAGCGAAACGAGATGATGGAGGGTGAAAGAGGGCGAAACGAGACAAAGGAGGGTGAAAGAGAGCGAAACGAGACGAAGGAGTGTGAAAGAGAGCAAAACGAGACGAAGGAGTGTAAAACAGAGCGAAACGAGACGAAGGAGGGTGCAAGAGAGCTAAACGAGACGAAGGAGTGTCAAAGAGAGCGAAACAAGACGGTGGAGGCTGAAAGAGAGCGAAATGAGACGAAGGAGGGTGAAAGAGAGTGAAACGAGATGATGGAGTGTGAAAGAGAGCGAAACGAGAGGAAGGAGGGTGAAAGAGAGCGAAACGAGAAGAAGGAGGGTGAAAGAGAGCGAAACGAGACGAAGGAGGGTGAAAGAGAGAGAAACGAGACGAAGGAAGGTGAAAGAGAGCAAAACGAGATGAAGGAAGGTGAAAGAGAGCGAAACGAGACAAATGAGGGTGAAAGGGAGCGAAACGAGATGAAGGAGGGTGAAAGAGAGCGAAACGAGATGAAAGAGGGTGAAAGAGAGCGAAATGAGACGAAGGAGGGTGAAAGAGATTGAAACGAGAAGAAGGAGGGTGAAAGAGAGCGAAACGAGACGAAGGTGGGTGAAAGAGAGCGAAACGAGATGAAGGAGGGTCAAAGAGAGCGAAATGAGAGGAACGAGGGTGAAAGAGAGCGAAACGAGATGAAGGAGGGTCAAAGAGAGCAAAACAAGACGAAGGAGGGTGAAAGAGAGCGAAAGGAGTCGAAGGAGGGTGAAAGAGAGTCTAACGAGACAAAGGAGGGTGAAAGAGAACGAAACGAGACGAAGGAGGGTGAAAGAGAGCGAAACGAGTCGAAGGAGGGTGAAAGATAGCGAAACGAGAAGAATGAGGGTGAAAGAGAACGAAAGGAGATGAAGGAGGGTCAAAGAGAGCGAAACGAGACGGTGGAGGGTGAAAGAGAGCGAAACGAAACGGTGGAGGGTGAAAGAGAGCGAAACGAGACAAAGGAGGGTGAAAGAGAGTGAAACAAGACGATGGAGGGCGAAAGAGAGTGAAACGAGAGGAAGGAGGGTGAAAGAGAGCGAAACGAGACAAAGGAGGGTGAAAGAGAGCGAAACGAGACGAAGGAGAGTGAAAGAGAGTGAAACGAGACGAAGGAGGGTGAAAGAGAGCGAAAGGAGATGAAGGAGGGTGAAAGAGAGCGAAAGGAGTCGCAGGAGGGTGAAAGAGAGTGGAACGAGGCGAAGGAGGGTGAAGGAGACCGAAACGAGACGAAGGAGGTTGAAAGAGAGCGAAACAAGACGAAGGAGGGTGAAAGAGAGTGAAACGAGAGGAAGGAGGGTGAAAGAGAGCGAAACGAGACGAAGGAGGGTGAAAGAGAGCGAAACGAGATGAAGGAGGGTCAAAGAGAGCGAAACGAGACGTAGGAGGGTGAAAGAGAGCGAAACGAGAGGAAGGATTGTGAAAGAGAGCGAAACGAGACGAAAGAGGTTGAAAGAGAGCGAACCGAGATAAAGGAGGGTGGAAGAGAGCGAAACGAGACGTAGGAGGGTGAAAGAGAGAGAAACGAGATGAAGGAAGGTGAAAGAGAGCGAAACGAGACGAAGCAGGCTGAAAGAGAGCGAAAGGAGTCGAAGGAGGGTGAAAGAGAGCGGAACGAGACGAAGGAGGGTGAAAGAGAGCGAAACGAGACGAAGGAGGGTGAAAGAGAGCGAAACGAGACGAAGGAGGCTGAAAGAGAGCGAAACGAGACAAAGGAGGGTGAAAGAGAGCGAAACGAGACGAAGGAGGGTGAAAGAGAGTGAAACGAGACGAAGGAGGGTGAAAGAGAGCGAAAGGAGATGAAGGAGGGTGAAAGAGAGCGAAAGGAGTCGCAGGAGGGTGAAAGAGAGTGGAACGAGGCGAAGGAGGGTGAAGGAGACCGAAACGAGACGAAGGAGGTTGAAAGAGAGATAAACAAGACGAAGGAGGGTGCAAGAGAGTGAAACGAGAGGAAGGAGGGTGAAAGAGAGCGAAACGAGACGAAGGAGGGTGAAAGAGAGCGAAACGAGATGAAGGAGGGTCAAAGAGAGCGAAAGAAGACGAAGGAGGGTGAAAGAGAGCGAAACGAGATGAAGGAGGGTGAAAGAGAGCTAAACGAGACGAAGGAGGGTCACAGAGAGCGAAGCGAGACGAAAGAGGGTAAAAGAGAACAAAACGAGTCGGTGGAGGGTGAAAGAGAGCGAAACGAGACGAAGGAGGGTGAAAGAGAGTGAAACAAGACGAAGGAGGGCGAAAGAGAGCGAAACGAGAGGAAGGAGGGTGAAAGAGAGCGAAACGAGATGAAGGAGGGTGAAAGAGAGCGAAACGAGATGAAGGAGTGTGAAACAGAGCGAAACGAGACGAAGGAGGGTGAAAGAGAGCGAAAGGAGTCGAAGGAGGTTGAAAGAGAGCGGAACGAGACGAAGGAGGCTGAAAGAGGGCGAAACGAGAAGAAGCCGGGTGGAACAGAGCGAAACAAGACGAAGGAGGGTGAAAGAGAGCGAAACGAGATGAAGGAGGGTGAAAGACAGCAAAACGAGACGAAGGAGTGTAAAAAAGAGCGAAACGAGACGAAGGAGGGTGCAAGAGAGGTAAACGAGACAAAGGAGGGTCAAAGAGAGCGAAACAAGACGGTGCAGGGTGAAAGAGAGCGAAACGAGACGAAAGAGGTTGAAAGAGAGCGAACCGAGATAAAGGAGGGTGGAAGAGAGCGAAACGAGACGTAGGAGGGTGAAAGAGAGCGAAACGAGAGGAAGGATTGTGAAAGAGAGCGAAACGAGACGAAAGAGGTTGAAAGAGAGCGAACCGAGATAAAGGAGGGTGGAAGAGAGCGAAACGAGACGTAGGAGGGTGAAAGAGAGAGAAACGAGATGAAGGAAGGTGAAAGAGAGCGAAACGAGACGAAGGAAGGTGAAAGAGAGCGAAACGAGACAAAGGAGGGTGAAAGGGAGCGAAACGAAATGAAGGAGGGTGAAAGACAGCAAAACGAGATGAAGGACGGTGAAAGAGAGTGAAACGAGATGAAGGAGGGTGAAAGAGAGCGAAACGAGAGGAAGGAGGGTGAAAGAGAGCGAAACGAGTCGAAGGAGGGTGAAAGTGAGCGAAACGAGATGAAGGAGGGTGGAAGAGAGCAAAACGAGACGAAGGAGGGTGAAAGAGAGAGAAACGAGATGAAGGAAGGTGAAAGAGAGCGAAACGAGATGAAGGAAGGTGAAAGAGAGCGAAACGAGACAAAGGAGGGTGAAAGGGACCGAAACGAGATGAAGGAGGGTGAAAGAGAGCAAAACGAGATGAAGGAGGGTGAAAGAGAGTGAAACGAGACGAAGGAGGGTGAATGAGGGCAAAACGAGATGAAGGCGGGTGGAACAGAGCGAAACAAGACGAAAGAAGGGTGAAAGAGAGCAAAACGAGAGGAAGGAGGGTGAAAGAGTGCGAAACGAGATGAAGGAGGGTGAAAGAGCGCGAAAGGAGATGAAGGAGGGTGAAAGAGAGCGAAATGAGACGAAGGAGGGTGAAAGCGAGCGAAACGAGATGAAGGAGGGTGGAAGAGAGCGAAACGAGATGAAGGAGGGTGAAAGAGAGCGAAACGAGACGAAGCAGGCTGAAAGAGAGCGAAAGGAGTCGAAGGAGGGTGAAAGAGAGCGGAACGAGACGAAGGAGGGTGAAAGAGAGCGAAACGAGACGAAGGAGGGTGAAAGAGAGCGAAACGAGACGAAGGAGGCTAAAAGAGAGCGAAACAAGACGAAGGAGGGCGAAAGAGAGCGAAACGAGAGGAAGGAGGGTGAAAGAGAGCGAAACGAGATGAAGGAGTGTGAAACAGAGCGAAACGAGACGAAGGAGGGTGAAAGAGAGCGAAAGGAGTCGAAGGAGGTTGAAAGAGAGCGGAACGAGACGAAGGAGGCTGAAAGAGGGCGAAACGAGAAGAAGCCGGGTGGAACAGAGCGAAACAAGACGAAGGAGGGTGAAAGAGAGCGAAACGAGATGAAGGAGGGTGAAAGACAGCAAAACGAGACGAAGGAGTGTAAAAAAGAGCGAAACGAGACGAAGGAGGGTGCAAGAGAGGTAAACGAGACAAAGGAGGGTCAAAGAGAGCGAAACAAGACGGTGGAGGGTGAAAGAGAGCGAAACGAGACGAAAGAGGTTGAAAGAGAGCGAACCGAGATAAAGGAGGGTGGAAGAGAGCGAAACGAGACGTAGGAGGGTGAAAGAGAGCGAAACGAGAGGAAGGATTGTGAAAGAGAGCGAAACGAGACGAAAGAGGTTGAAAGAGAGCGAACCGAGATAAAGGAGGGTGGAAGAGAGCGAAACGAGACGTAGGAGGGTGAAAGAGAGAGAAACGAGATGAAGGAAGGTGAAAGAGAGCGAAACGAGACGAAGGAAGGTGAAAGAGAGCGAAACGAGATGAAGGAGGGTCAAAGAGAGCGAAAGAAGACGAAGGAGGGTGAAAGAGAGCGAAACGAGATGAAGGAGGGTGAAAGAGAGCTAAACGAGACGAAGGAGGGTCACAGAGAGCGAAGCGAGACGAAAGAGGGTAAAAGAGAACAAAACGAGTCGGTGGAGGGTGAAAGAGAGCGAAACGAGACGAAGGAGGGTGAAAGAGAGTGAAACAAGACGAAGGAGGGCGAAAGAGAGCGAAACGAGAGGAAGGAGGGTGAAAGAGAGCGAAACGAGATGAAGGAGGGTGAAAGAGAGCGAAACGAGATGAAGGAGTGTGAAACAGAGCGAAACGAGACGAAGGAGGGTGAAAGAGAGCGAAAGGAGTCGAAGGAGGTTGAAAGAGAGCGGAACGAGACGAAGGAGGCTGAAAGAGGGCGAAACGAGAAGAAGCCGGGTGGAACAGAGCGAAACAAGACGAAGGAGGGTGAAAGAGAGCGAAACGAGATGAAGGAGGGTGAAAGACAGCAAAACGAGACGAAGGAGTGTAAAAAAGAGCGAAACGAGACGAAGGAGGGTGCAAGAGAGGTAAACGAGACAAAGTAGGGTCAAAGAGAGCGAAACAAGACGGTGGAGGGTGAAAGAGAGCGAAACGAGACGAAAGAGGTTGAAAGAGAGCGAACCGAGATAAAGGAGGGTGGAAGAGAGCGAAACGAGACGTAGGAGGGTGAAAGAGAGCGAAACGAGAGGAAGGATTGTGAAAGAGAGCGAAACGAGACGAAAGAGGTTGAAAGAGAGCGAACCGAGATAAAGGAGGGTGGAAGAGAGCGAAACGAGACGTAGGAGGGTGAAAGAGAGAGAAACGAGATGAAGGAAGGTGAAAGAGAGCGAAACGAGACGAAGGAAGGTGAAAGAGAGCGAAACGAGACAAAGGAGGGTGAAAGGGAGCGAAACGAAATGAAGGAGGGTGAAAGACAGCAAAACGAGATGAAGGAGGGTGAAAGAGAGCGAAACGAGAGGAAGGAGGGTGAAAGAGAGCGAAACGAGTCGAAGGAGGGTGAAAGTGAGCGAAACGAGATGAAGGAGGGTGGAAGAGAGCAAAACGAGACGAAGGAGGGTGAAAGAGAGAGAAACGAGATGAAGGAAGGTGAAAGAGAGCGAAACGAGATGAAGGAAGGTGAAAGAGAGCGAAACGAGACAAAGGAGGGTGAAAGGGACCGAAACGAGATGAAGGAGGGTGAAAGAGAGCGAAACGAGATGAAGGAGGGTGAAAGAGAGTGAAACGAGAAGAAGGAGGGTGAATGAGGGCAAAACGAGATGAAGGCGGGTGGAACAGAGCGAAACAAGACGAAAGAAGGGTGAAAGAGAGCAAAACGAGAGGAAGGAGGGTGAAAGAGTGCGAAACGAGATGAAGGAGGGTGAAAGAGCGCGAAAGGAGATGAAGTAGGGTGAAAGAGAGCGAAATGAGACGAAGGAGGGTGAAAGCGAGCGAAACGAGATGAAGGAGGGTGGAAGAGAGCGAAACGAGATGAAGGAGGGTGAAAGAGAGCGAAACGAGACGAAGCAGGCTGAAAGAGAGCGAAAGGAGTCGAAGGAGGGTGAAAGAGAGCGGAACGAGACGAAGGAGGGTGAAAGAGAGCGAAACGAGACGAAGGAGGGTGAAAGAGAGCGAAACGAGACGAAGGAGGCTAAAAGAGAGCGAAACAAGACGAAGGAGGGCGAAAGAGAGCGAAACGAGAGGAAGGAGGGTGAAAGAGAGCGAAACGAGATGAAGGAGGGTGAAAGAGAGCGAAACGAGATGAAGGAGGGCGAAAGAGAGCGAAACGAGACGAAGGAGGGTGAAAGTAGGCGAAAGGAGTCGAAGGAGGGTGAAAGAGAGCGGAACGAGACGAAGGAGGGTGAAAGAGAACGAAACGAGACGAAGGAGGGTGAAAGAGAGTGAAACGAGATGATGGAGGGTGAAAGAGGGTGAAACGAGACAAAGGAGGGTGAAAGAGAGCGAAACGATACGAAGGAGTGTGAAAGAGAGCAAAACGAGACGAAGGAGTGTAAAACAGAGCGAAACGAGACGAAGGAGGGTGCAAGAGAGCTAAACGAGACGAAGGAGTGTCAAAGAGAGCTAAACAAGACGGTGGAGGGTGAAAGAGAGCGAAATGAGACGAAGGAGGGTGAAAGAGAGTGAAACGAGATGATGGAGTGTGAAAGAGAGCGAAACGAGAGGAAGGAGGGTGCAAGAGAGGTAAACGAGACAAAGGAGGGTCAAAGAGAGCGAAACAAGACGGTGGAGGGTGAAAGAGAGCGAAACGATACGAAGGAGGGTGAAAGAGAGCGAAACGAGACGATGGAGTGTGAAAGAGAGCGAAACGAGAGGAAGGAGGGTGAAAGAGAGCGAAACGAGACGAAAGAGGTTGTAAGAGAGCGAAACGAGATGAAGTAGGGTGGAAGAGAGCGAAACGAGACGTAGGAGGGTGAAAGAGAGAGAAACGAGATGAAGGAAGGTGAAAGAGAGCGAAATGAGACGAAGGAAGGTGAAAGAGAGCGAAACGAGACAAAGGAGGGTAAAAGGGAGCGAAACGAAATGAAGAAGGGTGAAAGACAGCGAAACGAGATGAAGGACGGTGAAAGAGAGTGAAACGAGACGAAGGAGGGTGAAAGAGAGCGAAACGAGAGGAAGGAGGGTGAAAGAGAGCGAAACGAGTCGAAGGAGGGTGAAAGTGAGCGAAACGAGATGAAGGAGGGTGGAAGAGAGCAAAACGAGACGAAGGAGGGTGAAAGAGAGAGAAACGAGACGAAGGAAGGTGAAAGAGAGCGAAACGAGATGAAGGAAGGTGAAAGAGAGCGAAACGAGACAAAGGAGGGTGAAAGGGACCGAAACGAGATGAAGGAGGTTGAAAGAGAGCGAAACGAGATGAAGGAGGGTGAAAGAGAGCGAAACGAGACGAAGGAGGGTGAATGAGGGCGAAACGAGATGAAGGCGGGTGGAACAGAGCGAAACAAGACGAAAGAAGGGTGAAAGAGAGCAAAACGAGAGGAAGGAGGGTGAAAGAGTGCGAAACGAGATGAAGGAGGGTGAAAGAGCGCGAAAGGAGATGAAGGAGGGTGAAAGAGAGCGAAATGAGACGAAGGAGGGTGAAAGCGAGCGAAACGAGATGAAGGAGGGTGGAAGAGAGCGAAACGAGATGAAGGAGGGGGAAAGAGAGCGAAACGAGACGAAGCAGGCTGAAAGAGAGCGAAAGGAGTCGAAGGAGGGTGAAAGAGAGCGGAACGAGACGAAGGAGGGTGAAAGAGAGCGAAACGAGACGAAGGAGGGTGAAAGAGAGCGAAACGAGACGAAGGAGGCTAAAAGAGAGCGAAACAAGACGAAGGAGGGTGAAAGAGAGCGAAAGGAGTCGAAGGAGGGTGAAAGAGAGCGGAACGAGACGAAGGAGGGTGAAAGAGAACGAAACGAGACGAAGGAGGGTGAAAGAGAGTGAAACGAGATGATGGAGGGTGAAAGAGGGCGAAACGAGACAAAGGAGGGTGAAAGAGAGCGAAACGAGACGAAGGAGTGTGAAAGAGAGCAAAACGAGACGAAGGAGTGTAAAACAGAGCGAAACGAGACGAAGGAGGGTGCAAGAGAGCTAAACGAGACGAAGGAGTGTCAAAGAGAGCGAAACAAGACGGTGGAGGCTGAAAGAGAGCGAAATGAGACGAAGGAGGGTGAAAGAGAGTGAAACGAGATGATGGAGTGTGAAAGAGAGCGAAACGAGAGGAAGGAGGGTGAAAGAGAGCGAAACGAGAAGAAGGAGGGTGAAAGAGAGCGAAACGAGACGAAGGAGGGTGAAAGAGAGAGAAACGAGACGAAGGAAGGTGAAAGAGAGCAAAACGAGATGAAGGAAGGTGAAAGAGAGCGAAACGAGACAAATGAGGGTGAAAGGGAGCGAAACGAGATGAAGGAGGGTGAAAGAGAGCGAAACGAGATGAAAGAGGGTGAAAGAGAGCGAAATGAGACGAAGGAGGGTGAAAGAGATTGAAACGAGAAGAAGGAGGGTGAAAGAGAGCGAAACGAGACGAAGGTGGGTGAAAGAGAGCGAAACGAGATGAAGGAGGGTCAAAGAGAGCGAAATGAGAGGAACGAGGGTGAAAGAGAGCGAAACGAGATGAAGGAGGGTCAAAGAGAGCAAAACAAGACGAAGGAGGGTGAAAGAGAGCGAAAGGAGTCGAAGGAGGGTGAAAGAGAGTCTAACGAGACAAAGGAGGGTGAAAGAGAACGAAACGAGACGAAGGAGGGTGAAAGAGAGCGAAACGAGTCGAAGGAGGGTGAAAGATAGCGAAACGAGAAGAATGAGGGTGAAAGAGAACGAAAGGAGATGAAGGAGGGTCAAAGAGAGCGAAACGAGACGGTGGAGGGTGAAAGAGAGCGAAACGAAACGGTGGAGGGTGAAAGAGAGCGAAACGAGACAAAGGAGGGTGAAAGAGAGTGAAACAAGACGATGGAGGGCGAAAGAGAGTGAAACGAGAGGAAGGAGGGTGAAAGAGAGCGAAACGAGACAAAGGAGGGTGAAAGAGAGCGAAACGAGACGAAGGAGAGTGAAAGAGAGTGAAACGAGACGAAGGAGGGTGAAAGAGAGCGAAAGGAGATGAAGGAGGGTGAAAGAGAGCGAAAGGAGTCGCAGGAGGGTGAAAGAGAGTGGAACGAGGCGAAGGAGGGTGAAGGAGACCGAAACGAGACGAAGGAGGTTGAAAGAGAGCGAAACAAGACGAAGGAGGGTGAAAGAGAGTGAAACGAGAGGAAGGAGGGTGAAAGAGAGCGAAACGAGACGAAGGAGGGTGAAAGAGAGCGAAACGAGATGAAGGAGGGTCAAAGAGAGCGAAAGAAGACGAAGGAGGGTGAAAGAGAGCGAAACGAGATGAAGGAGGGTGAAAGAGAGCTAAACGAGACGAAGGAGGGTCACAGAGAGCGAAGCGAGACGAAAGAGGGTAAAAGAGAACAAAACGAGTCGGTGGAGGGTGAAAGAGAGCAAAACGAGACGAAGGAGGGTCAAAGAGAGCGAAACAAGACGGTGGAGCGTGAAAGAGAGCGAAACGAGACGAAGGAGGATGAAAGTGAGCGAAACTAGACGATGGAGGGTGAAAGAGAGCAAAACGAGAGGAAGAAGGGTGAAAGAGAGCGAAACGAGACGAAGGAGGGTGAAAGAGAGTGAAACGAGATGAAGAAGGGTGGAAGAGAGCGAAACGAGACGAAGGAGGGTGAAAGAGAGCAAAACGAGACGAAGGAAGGTGAAAGAGAGCGAAACGAGACAAATGAGGGTGAAAGGGTAGCGAAACGAGATGAAGGAGGGTGAAAGAGAGCGAAACGAGATGAAGGAGGGTGAAAGAGATCGAAATGAGACGAAGGAGGGTGAAAGAGAGTGAAACGAGAAGAAGGAGGGTGAAAGAGAGCGAAACGAGACGAAGGTGGGTGAAAGAGAGCGAAACGAGATGAAGGAGAGTCAAAGAGAGCGAAACGAGACGAACGAGTGTGAAAGAGAGCGAAACGAGATGAAGGAGGGTCAAAGAGAGCGAAACAAGACGAAGGAGGGTGAAAGAGAGCGAAAGGAGTCGAAGGAGGGTGAAAGAGAGTCTAACGAGACAAAGGAGGGTGAAAGAGAACGAAACGAGACGAAGGAGGGTGAAAGAGAGCGAAACGAGACGAAGGAGGGTGAAAGATAGCGAAACGAGAAGAAGGAGGGTGAAAGAGAACGAAAGGAGATGAAGGAGGGTCAAAGAGAGCGAAACGAGACGGTGGAGGGTGAAAGAGAGCGAAACGAAACGGTGGAGGGTGAAAGAGAGCGAAACGAGACAAAGGAGGGTGAAAGAGAGTGAAACAAGACGATGGAGGGTGAAAGAGAGCGAAACGAGAGGAAGGAGGGTGAAAGAGAGCGAAACGAGACAAAGGAGGGTGAAAGAGAGCGAAACGAGACGAAGGAGGGTGAAAGAGAGTGAAACGAGATGAAGGAGGGTGAAAGAGAGCGAAAGGAGATGAAGGAGGGTGAAAGAGAGCGAAAGGAGTCGCAGGAGGGTGAAAGAGAGTGGAACGAGGCGAAGGAGGGTGAAGGAGACCGAAACGAGACGAAGGAGGTTGAAAGAGAGATAAACAAGACGAAGGAGGGTGCAAGAGAGTGAAACGAGAGGAAGGAGGGTGAAAGAGAGCGAAACGAGACGAAGGAGGGTGAAAGAGAGCGAAACGAGATGAAGGAGGGTCAAAGAGAGCGAAAGAAGACGAAGGAGGGTGAAAGAGAGCGAAACGAGATGAAGGAGGGTGAAAGAGAGCTAAACGAGACGAAGGAGGGTCACAGAGAGCGAAGCGAGACGAAAGAGGGTAAAAGAGAACAAAACGAGTCGGTGGAGGGTGAAAGAGAGCGAAACGAGACGAAGGAGGGCGAAAGAGAGTGAAACAAGACGAAGGAGGGCGAAAGAGAGCGAAACGAGAGGAAGGAGGGTGAAAGAGAGCGAAACGAGATGAAGGAGGGTGAAAGAGAGCAAAACGAGAGGAAGAAGGGTGAAAGAGAGCGAAACGAGACGAAGGAGGGTGAAAGAGAGTGAAACGAGATGAAGAAGGGTGGAAGAGAGCGAAACGAGACGAAGGAGGGTGAAAGAGAGCAAAACGAGACGAAGGAAGGTGAAAGAGAGCGAAACGAGACAAATGAGGGTGAAAGGGTAGCGAAACGAGATGAAGGAGGGTGAAAGAGAGCGAAACGAGATGAAGGAGGGTGAAAGAGATCGAAATGAGACGAAGGAGGGTGAAAGAGAGTGAAACGAGAAGAAGGAGGGTGAAAGAGAGCGAAACGAGACGAAGGTGGGTGAAAGAGAGCGAAACGAGATGAAGGAGAGTCAAAGAGAGCGAAACGAGACGAACGAGTGTGAAAGAGAGCGAAACGAGATGAAGGAGGGTCAAAGAGAGCGAAACAAGACGAAGGAGGGTGAAAGAGAGCGAAAGGAGTCGAAGGAGGGTGAAAGAGAGTCTAACGAGACAAAGGAGGGTGAAAGAGAACGAAACGAGACGAAGGAGGGTGAAAGAGAGCGAAACGAGACGAAGGAGGGTGAAAGATAGCGAAACGAGAAGGAGGAGGGTGAAAGAGAACGAAAGGAGATGAAGGAGGGTCAAAGAGAGCGAAACGAGACGGTGGAGGGTGAAAGAGAGCGAAACGAAACGGTGGAGGGTGAAAGAGAGCGAAACGAGACAAAGGAGGGTGAAAGAGAGTGAAACAAGACGATGGAGGGTGAAAGAGAGCGAAACGAGAGGAAGGAGGGTGAAAGAGAGCGAAACGAGACAAAGGAGGGTGAAAGAGAGCGAAACGAGACGAAGGAGGGTGAAAGAGAGTGAAACGAGACGAAGGAGGGTGAAAGAGAGCGAAAGGAGATGAAGGAGGGTGAAAGAGAGCGAAAGGAGTCGCAGGAGGGTGAAAGAGAGTGGAACGAGGCGAAGGAGGGTGAAGGAGACCGAAACGAGACGAAGGAGGTTGAAAGAGAGATAAACAAGACGAAGGAGGGTGCAAGAGAGTGAAACGAGAGGAAGGAGGGTGAAAGAGAGCGAAACGAGACGAAGGAGGGTGAAAGAGAGCGAAACGAGATGAAGGAGGGTCAAAGAGAGCGAAAGAAGACGAAGGAGGGTGAAAGAGAGCGAAACGAGATGAAGGAGGGTGAAAGAGAGCTAAACGAGACGAAGGAGGGTCACAGAGAGCGAAGCGAGACGAAAGAGGGTAAAAGAGAACAAAACGAGTCGGTGGAGGGTGAAAGAGAGCGAAACGAGACGAAGGAGGGTGAAAGAGAGTGAAACAAGACGAAGGAGGGCGAAAGAGAGCGAAACGAGAGGAAGGAGGGTGAAAGAGAGCGAAACGAGATGAAGGAGGGTGAAAGAGAGCGAAACGAGATGAAGGAGTGTGAAACAGAGCGAAACGAGACGAAGGAGGGTGAAAGAGAGCGAAAGGAGTCGAAGGAGGTTGAAAGAGAGCGGAACGAGACGAAGGAGGCTGAAAGAGGGCGAAACGAGAAGAAGCCGGGTGGAACAGAGCGAAACAAGACGAAGGAGGGTGAAAGAGAGCGAAACGAGATGAAGGAGGGTGAAAGACAGCAAAACGAGACGAAGGAGTGTAAAAAAGAGCGAAACGAGACGAAGGAGGGTGCAAGAGAGGTAAACGAGACAAAGGAGGGTCAAAGAGAGCGAAACAAGACGGTGCAGGGTGAAAGAGAGCGAAACGAGACGAAAGAGGTTGAAAGAGAGCGAACCGAGATAAAGGAGGGTGGAAGAGAGCGAAACGAGACGTAGGAGGGTGAAAGAGAGCGAAACGAGAGGAAGGATTGTGAAAGAGAGCGAAACGAGACGAAAGAGGTTGAAAGAGAGCGAACCGAGATAAAGGAGGGTGGAAGAGAGCGAAACGAGACGTAGGAGGGTGAAAGAGAGAGAAACGAGGTGAAGGAAGGTGAAAGAGAGCGAAACGAGACGAAGGAAGGTGAAAGAGAGCGAAACGAGACAAAGGAGGGTGAAAGGGAGCGAAACGAAATGAAGGAGGGTGAAAGACAGCAAAACGAGATGAAGGACGGTGAAAGAGAGTGAAACGAGATGAAGGAGGGTGAAAGAGAGCGAAACGAGAGGAAGGAGGGTGAAAGAGAGCGAAACGAGTCGAAGGAGGGTGAAAGTGAGCGAAACGAGATGAAGGAGGGTGGAAGAGAGCAAAACGAGACGAAGGAGGGTGAAAGAGAGAGAAACGAGATGAAGGAAGGTGAAAGAGAGCGAAACGAGATGAAGGAAGGTGAAAGAGAGCGAAACGAGACAAAGGAGGGTGAAAGGGACCGAAACGAGATGAAGGAGGGTGAAAGAGAGCGAAACGAGATGAAGGAGGGTGAAAGAGAGTGAAACGAGACGAAGGAGGGTGAATGAGGGCAAAACGAGATGAAGGCGGGTGGAACAGAGCGAAACAAGACGAAAGAAGGGTGAAAGAGAGCAAAACGAGAGGAAGGAGGGTGAAAGAGTGCGAAACGAGATGAAGGAGGGTGAAAGAGTGCGAAAGGAGATGAAGGAGGGTGAAAGAGAGCGAAATGAGACGAAGGAGGGTGAAAGCGAGCGAAACGAGATGAAGGAGGGTGGAAGAGAGCGAAACGAGATGAAGGAGGGTGAAAGAGAGTGAAACGAGATGAAGAAGGGTGGAAGAGAGCGAAACGAGACGAAGGAGGGTGAAAGAGAGCAAAACGAGACGAAGGAAGGTGAAAGAGAGCGAAACGAGACAAATGAGGGTGAAAGGGTAGCGAAACGAGATGAAGGAGGGTGAAAGAGAGCGAAACGAGATGAAGGAGGGTGAAAGAGATCGAAATGAGACGAAGGAGGGTGAAAGAGAGTGAAACGAGAAGAAGGAGGGTGAAAGAGAGCGAAACGAGACGAAGGTGGGTGAAAGAGAGCGAAACGAGATGAAGGAGAGTCAAAGAGAGCGAAACGAGACGAACGAGTGTGAAAGAGAGCGAAACGAGATGAAGGAGGGTCAAAGAGAGCGAAACAAGACGAAGGAGGGTGAAAGAGAGCGAAAGGAGTCGAAGGAGGGTGAAAGAGAGTCTAACGAGACAAAGGAGGGTGAAAGAGAACGAAACGAGACGAAGGAGGGTGAAAGAGAGCGAAACGAGACGAAGGAGGGTGAAAGATAGCGAAACGAGAAGAAGGAGGGTGAAAGAGAACGAAAGGAGATGAAGGAGGGTCAAAGAGAGCGAAACGAGACGGTGGAGGGTGAAAGAGAGCGAAACGAAACGGTGGAGGGTGAAAGAGAGCGAAACGAGACAAAGGAGGGTGAAAGAGAGTGAAACAAGACGATGGAGGGTGAAAGAGAGCGAAACGAGAGGAAGGAGGGTGAAAGAGAGCGAAACGAGACAAAGGAGGGTGAAAGAGAGCGAAACGAGACGAAGGAGGGTGAAAGAGAGTGAAACGAGACGAAGGAGGGTGAAAGAGAGCGAAAGGAGATGAAGGAGGGTGAAAGAGAGCGAAAGGAGTCGCAGGAGGGTGAAAGAGAGTGGAACGAGGCGAAGGAGGGTGAAGGAGACCGAAACGAGACGAAGGAGGTTGAAAGAGAGATAAACAAGACGAAGGAGGGTGCAAGAGAGTGAAACGAGAGGAAGGAGGGTGAAAGAGAGCGAAACGAGACGAAGGAGGGTGAAAGAGAGCGAAACGAGATGAAGGAGGGTCAAAGAGAGCGAAAGAAGACGAAGGAGGGTGAAAGAGAGCGAAACGAGATGAAGGAGGGTGAAAGAGAGCTAAACGAGACGAAGGAGGGTCACAGAGAGCGAAGCGAGACGAAAGAGGGTAAAAGAGAACAAAACGAGTCGGTGGAGGGTGAAAGAGAGCGAAACGAGACGAAGGGGGGTGAAAGAGAGTGAAACAAGACGAAGGAGGGCGAAAGAGAGCGAAACGAGAGGAAGGAGGGTGAAAGAGAGCGAAACGAGATGAAGGAGGGTGAAAGAGAGCAAAACGAGAGGAAGAAGGGTGAAAGAGAGCGAAACGAGACGAAGGAGGGTGAAAGAGAGTGAAACGAGATGAAGAAGGGTGGAAGAGAGCGAAACGAGACGAAGGAGGGTGAAAGAGAGCAAAACGAGACGAAGGAAGGTGAAAGAGAGCGAAACGAGACAAATGAGGGTGAAAGGGTAGCGAAACGAGATGAAGGAGGGTGAAAGAGAGCGAAACGAGATGAAGGAGGGTGAAAGAGATCGAAATGAGACGAAGGAGGGTGAAAGAGAGTGAAACGAGAAGAAGGAGGGTGAAAGAGAGCGAAACGAGACGAAGGTGGGTGAAAGAGAGCGAAACGAGATGAAGGAGAGTCAAAGAGAGCGAAACGAGACGAACGAGTGTGAAAGAGAGCGAAACGAGATGAAGGAGGGTCAAAGAGAGCGAAACAAGACGAAGGAGGGTGAAAGAGAGCGAAAGGAGTCGAAGGAGGGTGAAAGAGAGTCTAACGAGACAAAGGAGGGTGAAAGAGAACGAAACGAGACGAAGGAGGGTGAAAGAGAGCGAAACGAGACGAAGGAGGGTGAAAGATAGCGAAACGAGAAGAAGGAGGGTGAAAGAGAACGAAAGGAGATGAAGGAGGGTCAAAGAGAGCGAAACGAGACGGTGGAGGGTGAAAGAGAGCGAAACGAAACGGTGGAGGGTGAAAGAGAGCGAAACGAGACAAAGGAGGGTGAAAGAGAGTGAAACAAGACGATGGAGGGTGAAAGAGAGCGAAACGAGAGGAAGGAGGGTGAAAGAGAGCGAAACGAGACAAAGGAGGGTGAAAGAGAGCGAAACGAGACGAAGGAGGGTGAAAGAGAGTGAAACGAGACGAAGGAGGGTGAAAGAGAGCGAAAGGAGATGAAGGAGGGTGAAAGAGAGCGAAAGGAGTCGCAGGAGGGTGAAAGAGAGTGGAACGAGATGAAGGAGGGTCAAAGAGAGCGAAAGAAGACGAAGGAGGGTGAAAGAGAGCGAAACGAGATGAAGGAGGGTGAAAGAGAGCTAAACGAGACGAAGGAGGGTCACAGAGAGCGAAGCGAGACGAAAGAGGGTAAAAGAGAACAAAACGAGTCGGTGGAGGGTGAAAGAGAGCGAAACGAGACGAAGGAGGGTGAAAGAGAGTGAAACAAGACGAAGGAGGGCGAAAGAGAGCGAAACGAGAGGAAGGAGGGTGAAAGAGAGCGAAACGAGATGAAGGAGGGTGAAAAAGAGCGAAACGAGATGAAGGAGTGTGAAACAGAGCGAAACGAGACGAAGGAGGGTGAAAGAGAGCGAAAGGAGTCGAAGGAGGTTGAAAGAGAGCGGAACGAGACGAAGGAGGCTGAAAGAGGGCGAAACGAGAAGAAGCCGGGTGGAACAGAGCGAAACAAGACGAAGGAGGGTGAAAGAGAGCGAAACGAGATGAAGGAGGGTGAAAGACAGCAAAACGAGACGAAGGAGTGTAAAAAAGAGCGAAACGAGACGAAGGAGGGTGCAAGAGAGGTAAACGAGACAAAGGAGGGTCAAAGAGAGCGAAACAAGACGGTGCAGGGTGAAAGAGAGCGAAACGAGACGAAAGAGGTTGAAAGAGAGCGAACCGAGATAAAGGAGGGTGGAAGAGAGCGAAACGAGACGTAGGAGGGTGAAAGAGAGCGAAACGAGAGGAAGGATTGTGAAAGAGAGCGAAACGAGACGAAAGAGGTTGAAAGAGAGCGAACCGAGATAAAGGAGGGTGGAAGAGAGCGAAACGAGACGTAGGAGGGTGAAAGAGAGAGAAACGAGATGAAGGAAGGTGAAAGAGAGCGAAACGAGACGAAGGAAGGTGAAAGAGAGCGAAACGAGACAAAGGAGGGTGAAAGGGAGCGAAACGAAATGAAGGAGGGTGAAAGACAGCAAAACGAGATGAAGGACGGTGAAAGAGAGTGAAACGAGATGAAGGAGGGTGAAAGAGAGCGAAACGAGAGGAAGGAGGGTGAAAGAGAGCGAAACGAGTCGAAGGAGGGTGAAAGTGAGCGAAACGAGATGAAGGAGGGTGGAAGAGAGCAAAACGAGACGAAGGAGGGTGAAAGAGAGAGAAACGAGATGAAGGAAGGTGAAAGAGAGCGAAACGAGATGAAGGAAGGTGAAAGAGAGCGAAACGAGACAAAGGAGGGTGAAAGGGACCGAAACGAGATGAAGGAGGGTGAAAGAGAGCGAAACGAGATGAAGGAGGGTGAAAGAGAGTGAAACGAGACGAAGGAGGGTGAATGAGGGCAAAACGAGATGAAGGCGGGTGGAACAGAGCGAAACAAGACGAAAGAAGGGTGAAAGAGAGCAAAACGAGAGGAAGGAGGGTGAAAGAGTGCGAAACGAGATGAAGGAGGGTGAAAGAGCGCGAAAGGAGATGAAGGAGGGTGAAAGAGAGCGAAATGAGACGAAGGAGGGTGAAAGCGAGCGAAACGAGATGAAGGAGGGTGGAAGAGAGCGAAACGAGATGAAGGAGGGTGAAAGAGAGCGAAACGAGACGAAGCAGGCTGAAAGAGAGCGAAAGGAGTCGAAGGAGGGTGAAAGAGAGCGGAACGAGACGAAGGAGGGTGAAAGAGAGCGAAACGAGACGAAGGAGGGTGAAAGAGAGCGAAACGAGACGAAGGAGGCTAAAAGAGAGCGAAACAAGACGAAGGAGGGCGAAAGAGAGCGAAACGAGAGGAAGGAGGGTGAAAGAGAGCGAAACGAGATGAAGGAGGGTGAAAGAGAGCGAAACGAGATGAAGGAGGGCGAAAGAGAGCGAAACGAGACGAAGGAGTGTGAAAGTGAGCGAAAGGAGTCCAAGGAGGGTGAAAGAGAGCGGAACGAGACGAAGGAGGGTGAAAGAGAACGAAACGAGACGAAGGAGGGTGATAGAGAGTGAAACGAGATGATGGAGGGTGAAAGAGGGTGAAACGAGACAAAGGAGGGTGAAAGAGAGCGAAACGATACGAAGGAGTGTGAAAGAGAGCAAAACGAGACGAAGGAGTGTAAAACAGAGCGAAACGAGACGAAGGAGGGTGCAAGAGAGCTAAACGAGACGAAGGAGTGTCAAAGAGAGCGAAACAAGACGGTGGAGGGTGAAAGAGAGCGAAATGAGACGAAGGAGGGTGAAAGAGAGTGAAACGAGATGATGGAGTGTGAAAGAGAGCGAAACGAGAGGAAGGAGGGTGCAAGAGAGGTAAACGAGACAAAGGAGGGTCAAAGAGAGCGAAACAAGACGGTGGAGGGTGAAAGAGAGCGAAACGAGACGAAGGAGGGTGAAAGAGAGCGAAACGAGACGATGGAGTGTGAAAGAGAGCGAAACGAGAGGAAGGAGGGTGAAAGAGAGCGAAACGAGACGAAAGAGGTTGAAAGAGAGCGAAACGAGATGAAGTAGGGTGGAAGAGAGCGAAACGAGACGTAGGAGGGTGAAAGAGAGAGAAACGAGATGAAGGAAGGTGAAAGAGAGCGAAACGAGACGAAGGAAGGTGAAAGAGAGCGAAACGAGACAAAGGAGGGTAAAAGGGAGCGAAACGAAATGAAGAAGGGTGAAAGACAGCGAAACGAGATGAAGGACGGTGAAAGAGAGTGAAACGAGACGAAGGAGGGTGAAAGAGAGCGAAACGAGAGGAAGGAGGGTGAAAGAGAGCGAAACGAGTCGAAGGAGGGTGAAAGTGAGCGAAACGAGATGAAGGAGGGTGGAAGAGAGCAAAACGAGACGAAGGAGGGTGAAAGAGAGAGAAACGAGACGAAGGAAGGTGAAAGAGAGCGAAACGAGATGAAGGAAGGTGAAAGAGAGCGAAACGAGACAAAGGAGGGTGAAAGGGACCGAAACGAGATGAAGGAGGTTGAAAGAGAGCGAAACGAGATGAAGGAGGGTGAAAGAGAGCGAAACGAGACGAAGGAGGGTGAATGAGGGCGAAACGAGATGAAGGCGGGTGGAACAGAGCGAAACAAGACGAAAGAAGGGTGAAAGAGAGCAAAACGAGAGGAAGGAGGGTGAAAGAGGGCGAAACGAGATGAAGGAGGGTGAAAGAGCGCGAAAGGAGATGAAGGAGGGTGAAAGAGAGCGAAATGAGACGAAGGAGGGTGAAAGCGAGCGAAACGAGATGAAGGAGGGTGGAAGAGAGCGAAACGAGATGAAGGAGGGGGAAAGAGAGCGAAACGAGACGAAGCAGGCTGAAAGAGGGCGAAAGGAGTCGAAGGAGGGTGAAAGAGAGCGGAACGAGACGAAGGAGGGTGAAAGAGAGCGAAACGAGACGAAGGAGGGTGAAAGAGAGCGAAACGAGACGAAGGAGGCTAAAAGAGAGCGAAACAAGACGAAGGAGGGTGAAAGAGAGCGAAAGGAGTCGAAGGAGGGTGAAAGAGAGCGGAACGAGACGAAGGAGGGTGAAAGAGAACGAAACGAGACGAAGGAGGGTGAAAGAGAGTGAAACGAGATGATGGAGGGTGAAAGAGGGCGAAACGAGACAAAGGAGGGTGAAAGAGAGCGAAACGAGACGAAGGAGTGTGAAAGAGAGCAAAACGAGACGAAGGAGTGTAAAACAGAGCGAAACGAGACGAAGGAGGGTGCAAGAGAGCTAAACGAGACGAAGGAGTGTCAAAGAGAGCGAAACAAGACGGTGGAGGCTGAAAGAGAGCGAAATGAGACGAAGGAGGGTGAAAGAGAGTGAAACGAGATGATGGAGTGTGAAAGAGAGCGAAACGAGAGGAAGGAGGGTGAAAGAGAGCGAAACGAGAAGAAGGAGGGTGAAAGAGAGCGAAACGAGATGAAGGAGGTTGGAAGAGAGCGAAACAAGACGAAGGAGGGTGAAAGAGAGAGAAACGAGACGAGGGAAGGTGAAAGAGAGCGAAACGAGACAAAGGAGGGTGAAAGGGAGTGAAACGAGATGAAGGAGGGTCAAAGAGAGAGAAACGAGATGAAGGAGGGTGAAAGAGAGCGAAACGAGACGAAGGAGGGTGAAAGAGGGCGAAACGCGATGAAGGTGGGTGGAACAGTGCGAAACAAGACGAAAGAAGGGTGAAAGAGAGCAAAACGAGACGAAGGAGGGTGAAAGAGAGCGAAACGAGACGAAGGAGTGTGAAAGAGAGCAAAACGAGACGAACGAGTGTAAAACAGAGCGAAACGAGACGAAGGAGGGTGCAAGAGAGCTAAACGAGACGAAGGAGGGTCAAAGAGAGCGAAACAAGACGGTGGAGGCTGAAAGAGAGCGAAATGAGACGAAGGAGGGTGAAAGAGAGCGAAACGAGATGATGGAGTGTGAAAGAGAGCGAAACGAGAGGAAGGAGGGTGAAAGAGAGCGAAACAAGACGAAGGAGGGTGAAAGAGAGAGAAACGAGACGAAGGTAGGTGAAAGAGAGCGAAACCAGACGAGGGAATGTGAAAGAGAGCGAAACGAGATAAAAGGAGGGTGAAAGGGAGTGAAACGAGATGAAGGAGGGTGAAAGAGAGAGAAACGAGATGAAGGAGGGTGAAAGAGAGCGAAACGAGACGAAGGAGGGTGAAAGAGGGCGAAACGCGATGAAGGCGGGTGGAACAGAGCGAAACAAGACGAAAGAAGGGTGAAAGAGAGCAAAACGAGACGAAGGAGTGTGAAAGACAGTGAAACGAGACGAAGAAAGGTGAAAGGGAGCGAAACGAGACGAAGGAGGGTGAAAGAGAGCGAAAGGAGATGAAGGAGGGTGAAAGAGAGCGAAAGGTGTCGAAGGAGGGTGAAAGAGAGTGGAACGAGAAGAAGGAGGGTGAAGGAGACCGAAACGAGACGAAGGAGGGTGAAAGAGAGCGAAACGAGACGAAGGAGGATGAAAGAGAGCGAAACGAGACGAAGGAGGGTGAAAGAGAGCGAAACGAGATGAAGGAGGGTCAAAGAGAGCGAAACGAGACGAAGGAGGGTGAAAGAGAGCGAAACGAAATGAAGGAGGATGAAAGAGAGCGAAACGAGATGAAGGAGGGTGAAAGAGAGTGAAACGAGACGAAGGAGGGTGAAAGAGAGCGAAAGGAGTCGAAGGAGGGTGAAAGAGAGCAGAACGAGACGAAGGAGGGTGAAAGAGAACGAAACGAGACGAAGGAGGGTGAAAGAGAGTGAAACGAGACGAAGGAGGGTGAAAGAGGGCGAAACGAGACGAAGGCGGATGGAACAGAGCGAATCAAGATGAAGGAGGGTGAAAGAGAGCGAAACGAGACGAATGAGGGTGAAAGAGAGCAAAACGAGACGAAGGAGTGTAAAACAGAGCGAAACGAGACGAAGGAGGGTCAAAGAGAGCGAAACAAGACGGTGGAGCGTGAAAGAGAGCGAAACGAGACGAAGGAGGATGAAAGAGAGCGAAACTAGATGATGGAGGGTGAAAGAGAGCAAAACGAGAGGAAGAAGGGTGAAAGAGAGCGAAACGAGAGAAAGGAGGGTGAAAGAGAGCGAAACGAGATGAAGGAGGGTGGAAGAGAGCGAAACGAGACGAAGGAGGGTGAAAGAGAGAGAAACGAGACGAAGGAAGGTGAAAGAGAGCAAAACGAGACGAAGGAAGGTGAAAGAGAGCGAAACGAGACAAAGGAGGGTGAAAGGGAGCGAAACGAGATGAAGGAGGGTGAAAGAGAGCGAAACGAGATGAAGGAGGGTGAAAGAGAGCGAAATGAGACGAAGGAGGGTGAAAGAGAGTGAAACGAGAAGAAGGAGGGTGAAAGAGAGCGAAACGAGACGAAGGTGGGTGAAAGAGAGCGAAACGAGATGAAGGAGGGTCAAAGAGAGCGAAACGAGACGAACGAGGGTGAAAGAGAGCGAAACGAGATGAAGGAGGGTCAAAGAGAGCGAAACAAGGCGAAGGAGGGTGAAAGAGAGCGAAACGAGACGAGGGAAGGTGAAAGAGAGCGAAACGAGACAAAGGAGGGTGAAAGGGAATGAAACGAGATGAAGGAGGGTCAAAGAGAGAGAAACGAGATGAAGGAGGGTGAAAGAGAGCGAAACGAGACGAAGGAGGGTGAAAGAGGGCGAAACGCGATGAAGGTGGGTGGAACAGTGCGAAACAAGACGAAAGAAGGGTGAAAGAGAGCAAAACGAGACGAAGGAGGGTGAAAGAGAGCGAAACGAGACGAAGGAGTGTGAAAGAGAGCAAAACGAGACGAAGGAGTGTAAAACAGAGCGAAACGAGAAGAAGGAGGGTGCAAGAGAGCTAAACGAGACGAAGGAGGGTCAAAGAGAGCGAAACAAGACGGTGGAGGCTGAAAGAGAGCGAAATGAGACGAAGGAGGGTGAAAGAGAGCGAAACGAGATGATGGAGTGTGAAAGAGAGCGAAACGAGAGGAAGGAGGGTGAAAGAGAGCGAAACAAGACGAAGGAGGGTGAAAGAGAGAGAAACGAGACGAAGGTAGGTGAAAGAGAGCGAAACCAGACGAGGGAATGTGAAAGAGAGCGAAACGAGATAAAAGGAGGGTGAAAGGGAGTGAAACGAGATGAAGGAGGGTGAAAGAGAGAGAAACGAGATGAAGGAGGGTGAAAGAGAGCGAAACGAGACGAAGGAGGGTGAAAGAGAGCGAAACGAGATGAAGGAGGGGGAAAGAGAGCGAAACGAGACGAAGCAGGCTGAAAGAGAGCGAAAGGAGTCGAAGGAGGGTGAAAGAGAGCGGAACGAGACGAAGGAGGGTGAAAGAGAGCGAAACGAGACGAAGGAGGGTGAAAGAGAGCGAAACGAGACGAAGGAGGCTAAAAGAGAGCGAAACAAGACGAAGGAGGGCGAAAGAGAGCGAAACGAGAGGAAGGAGGGTGAAAGAGAGCGAAACGAGATGAAGGAGGGTGAAAGAGAGCGAAACGAGATGAAGGAGGGCGAAAGAGAGCGAAACGAGACGAAGGAGGGTGAAAGAGAGCGAAAGGAGTCGAAGGAGGGTGAAAGAGAGCGGAACGAGACGAAGGAGGGTGAAAGAGAACGAAACGAGACGAAGGAGGGTGAAAGAGAGTGAAACGAGATGATGGAGGGTGAAAGAGGGCGAAACGAGACAAAGGAGGGTGAAAGAGAGCGAAACGAGACGAAGGAGTGTGAAAGAGAGCAAAACGAGACGAAGGAGTGTAAAAGAGAGCGAAACGAGACGAAGGAGGGTGCAAGAGAGCTAAACGAGACGAAGGAGTGTCAAAGAGAGCGAAACAAGACGGTGGAGGCTGAAAGAGAGCGAAATGAGACGAAGGAGGGTGAAAGAGAGTGAAACGAGATGATGGAGTGTGAAAGAGAGCGAAACGAGAGGAAGGAGGGTGAAAGAGAGCGAAACGAGAAGAAGGAGGGTGAAAGAGAGCGAAACGAGATGAAGGAGGGTTGAAGAGAGCGAAACAAGACGAAGGAGGGTGAAAGAGAGAGAAACGAGACGAAGGAAGGTGAAAGAGAGCGAAACGAGACGAGGGAAGGTGAAAGAGAGCGAAACGAGACAAAGGAGGGTGAAAGGGAGTGAAACGAGATGAAGGAGGGTCAAAGAGAGAGAAACGAGATGAAGGAGGGTGAAAGAGAGCGAAACGAGAGGAAGGAGGGTGAAAGAGGGCGAAACGCGATGAAGGCGGGTGGAACAGTGCGAAACAAGACGAAAGAAGGGTGAAAGAGAGCAAAACGAGACGAAGGAGGGTGAAAGACAGCGAAACGAGACGAAGAAAGGTGAAAGAGAGCGAAACGAGACGAAGGAGGGTGAAAGAGAGCGAAAGGAGATGAAGGAGGGTGAAAGAGAGCGAAAGGTGCCGAAGGAGGGTGAAAGATAGTGGAACGAGACGAAGGAGGGTGAAGGAGACCGAAACGAGACGAAGGAAGGTGAAAGAGAGCGAAACGAGATGAGGGAAGGTGAAAGAGAGCGAAACGAGACAAAGGAGGATGAAAGGGACCGAAACGAGATGAAGGAGGTTGAAAGAGAGCGAAACGAGATGAAGGAGGGTGAAAGAGAGCGAAACGAGACGAAGGAGGGTGAATGAGGGCGAAACGAGATGAAGGCGGGTGGAACAGAGCGAAACAAGACGAAAGAAGGGTGAAAGAGAGCAAAACGAGAGGAAGGAGGGTGAAAGAGTGCGAAACGAGATGAAGGAGGGTGAAAGAGCGCGAAAGGAGATGAAGGAGGGTGAAAGAGAGCGAAATGAGACGAAGGAGGGTGAAAGCGAGCGAAACGAGATGAAGGAGGGTAGAAGAGAGCGAAACGAGATGAAGGAGGGGGAAAGAGAGCGAAACGAGACGAAGCAGGCTGAAAGAGAGCGAAAGGAGTCGAAGGAGGGTGAAAGAGAGCGGAACGAGACGAAGGAGGGTGAAAGAGAGCGAAACGAGACGAAGGAGGGTGAAAGAGAGCGAAACGAGACGAAGGAGGCTAAAAGAGAGCGAAACAAGACGAAGGAGGGTGAAAGAGAGCGAAAGGAGTCGAAGGAGGGTGAAAGAGAGCGGAACGAGACGAAGGAGGGTGAAAGAGAACGAAACGAGACGAAGGAGGGTGAAAGAGAGTGAAACGAGATGATGGAGGGTGAAAGAGGGCGAAACGAGACAAAGGAGGGTGAAAGAGAGCGAAACGAGATGAAGGAGGGCGAAAGAGAGCGAAACGAGACGAAGGAGGGTGAAAGAGAGCGAAACGAGACGAAGGAGGGTGAAAGAGAGCGAAAGGAGTCGAAGGAGGGTGAAAGAGAGCGGAACGAGACGAAGGAGGGTGAAAGAGAACGAAACGAGACGAAGGAGGGTGAAAGAGAGTGAAACGAGATGATGGAGGGTGAAAGAGGGCGAAACGAGACAAAGGAGGGTGAAAGAGAGCGAAACGAGACGAAGGAGTGTGAAAGAGAGCAAAACGAGACGAAGGAGTGTAAAAGAGAGCGAAACGAGACGAAGGAGGGTGCAAGAGAGCTAAACGAGACGAAGGAGTGTCAAAGAGAGCGAAACAAGACGGTGGAGGCTGAAAGAGAGCGAAATGAGACGAAGGAGGGTGAAAGAGAGTGAAACGAGATGATGGAGTGTGAAAGAGAGCGAAACGAGAGGAAGGAGGGTGAAAGAGAGCGAAACGAGAAGAAGGAGGGTGAAAGAGAGCGAAACGAGATGAAGGAGGTTGGAAGAGAGCGAAACAAGACGAAGGAGGGTGAAAGAGAGAGAAACGAGACGAAGGAAGGTGAAAGAGAGCGAAACGAGACGAGGGAAGGTGAAAGAGAGCGAAACGAGGCAAAGGAGGGTGAAAGGGAGTGAAACGAGATGAAGGAGGGTCAAAGAGAGAGAAACGAGATGAAGGAGGGTGAAAGAGAGCGAAACGAGACGAAGGAGGGTGAAAGAGGGCGAAACGCGATGAAGGTGGGTGGAACAGTGCGAAACAAGACGAAAGAAGGGTGAAAGAGAGCAAAACGAGACGAAGGAGGGTGAAAGAGAGCGAAACGAGACGAAGGAGTGTGAAAGAGAGCAAAACGAGACGAAGGAGTGTAAAACAGAACGAAACGAGACGAAGGAGGATGCAAGAGAGCTAAACCAGACGAATGAGGGTCAAAGAGAGCGAAACAAGACGGTGGAGGCTGAAAGAGAGCGAAATGAGACGAAGGAGGGTGAAAGAGAGCGAAACGAGATGATGGAGTGTGAAAGAGAGCGAAACGAGAGGAAGGAGGGTGAAAGAGAGCGAAACAAGACGAAGGAGGGTGAAAGAGAGAGAAACGAGACGAAGGTAGGTGAAAGAGAGCGAAACCAGACGAGGGAATGTGAAAGAGAGCAAAACGAGACGAAGGAGGGTGAAAGACAGCGAAACGAGACGAAGAAAGGTGAAAGAGAGCGAAACGAGACGAAGGAGGGTGAAAGAGAGCGAAAGGAGATGAAGGAGGGTGAAAGAGAGCGAAAGGTGCCGAAGGAGGGTGAAAGATAGTGGAACGAGACGAAGGAGGGTGAAGGAGACCGAAACGAGACGAAGGAGGGTGAAAGAGAGCGAAACGAGACGAAGGAGTGTGAAAGAGAGCAAAACGAGACGAAGGAGTGTAAAACAGAGCGAAACGAGACGAAGGAGGGTGCAAGAGAGCTAAACGAGACGAAGGAGGGTCAAAGAGAGCGAAACAAGACGGTGGAGGCTGAAAGAGAGCGAAATGAGACGAAGGAGGGTGAAAGAGAGCGAAACGAGATGATGGAGTGTGAAAGAGAGCGAAACGAGAGGAAGGAGGGTGAAAGAGAGCGAAACAAGACGAAGGAGGGTGAAAGAGAGAGAAACGAGACGAAGGTAGGTGAAAGAGAGCGAAACCAGACGAGGGAAGGTGAAAGAGAGCGAAACGAGATAAAAGGAGGGTGAAAGGGAGTGAAACGAGATGAAGGAGGGTGAAAGAGAGAGAAACGAGATGAAGGAGGGTGAAAGAGAGCGAAACGAGACGAAGGAGGGTGAAAGAGGGCGAAACGCGATGAAGGCGGGTGGAACAGAGCGAAACAAGACGAAAGAAGGGTGAAAGAGAGCAAAACGAGACGAAGGAGTGTGAAAGACAGTGAAACGAGACGAAGAAAGGTGAAAGAGAGCGAAACGAGACGAAGGAGGGTGAAAGAGAGCGAAAGGAGATGAAGGAGGGTGAAAGAGAGCGAAAGGTGTCGAAGGAGGGTGAAAGAGAGTGGAACGAGACGAAGGAGGGTGAAGGAGACCGAAACGAGACGAAGGAGGGTGAAAGAGAGCGAAACGAGACGAAGGAGGATGAAAGAGAGCGAAACGAGACGAAGGAGGGTGAAAGAGAGCGAAACGAGATGAAGGAGGGTCAAAGAGAGCGAAACGAGACGAAGGAGGGTGAAAGAGAGCGAAACGAAATGAAGGAGGATGAAAGAGAGCGAAACGAGATGAAGGAGGGTGAAAGAGAGTGAAACGAGACGAAGGAGGGTGAAAGAGAGCGAAAGGAGTCGAAGGAGGGTGAAAGAGAGCAGAACGAGACGAAGGAGGGTGAAAGAGAACGAAACGAGACGAAGGAGGGTGAAAGAGAGTGAAACGAGACGAAGGAGGGTGAAAGAGGGCGAAACGAGACGAAGGCGGATGGAACAGAGCGAATCAAGATGAAGGAGGGTGAAAGAGAGCGAAACGAGACGAATGAGGGTGAAAGAGAGCAAAACGAGACGAAGGAGTGTAAAACAGAGCGAAACGAGACGAAGGAGGGTCAAAGAGAGCGAAACAAGACGGTGGAGCGTGAAAGAGAGCGAAACGAGACGAAGGAGGATGAAAGAGAGCGAAACTAGATGATGGAGGGTGAAAGAGAGCAAAACGAGAGGAAGAAGGGTGAAAGAGAGCGAAACGAGAGAAAGGAGGGTGAAAGAGAGCGAAACGAGATGAAGGAGGGTGGAAGAGAGCGAAACGAGACGAAGGAGGGTGAAAGAGAGAGAAACGAGACGAAGGAAGGTGAAAGAGAGCAAAACGAGACGAAGGAAGGTGAAAGAGAGCGAAACGAGACAAAGGAGGGTGAAAGGGAGCGAAACGAGATGAAGGAGGGTGAAAGAGAGCGAAACGAGATGAAGGAGGGTGAAAGAGAGCGAAATGAGACGAAGGAGGGTGAAAGAGAGTGAAACGAGAAGAAGGAGGGTGAAAGAGAGCGAAACGAGACGAAGGTGGGTGAAAGAGAGCGAAACGAGATGAAGGAGGGTCAAAGAGAGCGAAACGAGACGAACGAGGGTGAAAGAGAGCGAAACGAGATGAAGGAGGGTCAAAGAGAGCGAAACAAGACGAAGGAGGGTGAAAGAGAGCGAAACGAGACGAGGGAAGGTGAAAGAGAGCGAAACGAGACAAAGGAGGGTGAAAGGGAGTGAAACGAGATGAAGGAGGGTGAAAGAGAGTGAAACGAGACGAAGGAGGGTGAAAGATAGCGAAACGAGAAGTAGGAGGGTGAAAGAGATCGAAAGGAGATGAAGGAAGGTCAAAGAGAGCGAAACGAGACGGAGGAGGGTGAAAGAGAGCGAAACGAAACGGTGGAGAGTGAAAGAGAGCGAAACGAGACAAAGGAGGGTGAACGAGAGTGAAACAAGACGATGGAGGGTGAAAGAGAGCGAAACGAGAGGAAGGAGGGTGAAAGAGAGCGAAACGAGACAAAGGAGGGCGAAAGAGAGCGAAACGAGACGAAGGAGGGTGAAAGAGAGTGAAACGAGACGAAGGAGGGTGAAAGAGAGCGAAAGGAGATGAAGAAGGGTGAAAGAGAGCGAAAGGAGTCGCAGGAGGGTGAAAGAGAGTGGAACGAGGCGAAGGAGGGTGAAGGAGACCGAAACGAGACGAAGGAGATTGAAAGAGAGCGAAATAAGACGAAGGAGGGTGAAAGAGAGTGAAACGAGAGGAAGGAGGGTGAAAGAGAGCGAAACGAGACGAAGGAGGGTGAAAGAGAGCTAAACGAGACGAAGGAGGGTCACAGAGAGCGAAGCGAGACGAAAGAGGGTAAAAGAGAACAAAACGAGTCGGTGGAGGGTGAAAGAGAGCGAAACGAGACGAAGGAGGGTGAAAGAGAGTGAAACAAGACGAAGGAGGGCGAAAGAGAGCGAAACGAGAGGAAGGAGGGTGAAAGAGAGCGAAACGAGATGAAGGAGGGTGAAAGAGAGCGAAACGAGATGAAGGAGTGTGAAAGAGAGCGAAACGAGACGAAGGAGGGTGAAAGAGAGCGAAAGGAGTCGAAGGAGTTTGAAAGAGAGCGGAACGAGACGAAGGAGGCTGAAAGAGGGCGAAACGAGACGAAGCCGGGTGTAACAGAGCGAAACAAGACGAAGGAGGGTGAAAGAGAGCGAAACGAGACGAAGGAGTGTAAAACAGAGCGAAACGAGACGAAGGAGGGTGCAAGAGAGGTAAACGAGACAAAGGAGGGTCAAAGAGAGTGAAACAAGTCGGTGGAGGGTGAAAGAGAGCGAAACGAGAGGAAGGAGGGTGAAAGAGAGCGAAACGAGACGAAGGAGGGTGAAAGAGAGCAAAACGAGACGAAGGAGTGTGAAAGACAGCGAAACGAGACGAAGAAAGGTGAAAGAGAGCGAAACGAGACGAAGGAGGGTGAAAGAGAGCGAAAGGAGATGAAGGAGGGTGAAAGAGAGCGAAAGGTGTCGAAGGAGGGTGAAAGAGAGTGGAACGAGACGAAGGAGGATGAAAGAGAGCGAAACTAGATGATGGAGGGTGAAAGAGAGCAAAACGAGAGGAAGAAGGGTGAAAGAGAGCGAAACGAGAGAAAGGAGGGTGAAAGAGAGCGAAACGAGATGAAGGAGGGTGGAAGAGAGCGAAACGAGACGAAGGAGGGTGAAAGAGAGAGAAACGAGACGAAGGAAGGTGAAAGAGAGCAAAACGAGACGAAGGAAGGTGAAAGAGAGCGAAACGAGACAAAGGAGGGTGAAAGGGAGCGAAACGAGATGAAGGAGGGTGAAAGAGAGCGAAACGAGATGAAGGAGGGTGAAAGAGAGCGAAATGAGATGAAGGAGGGTGAAAGAGAGTGAAACGAGAAGAAGGAGGGTGAAAGAGAGCGAAACGAGACGAAGGTGGGTGAAAGAGAGCGAAACGAGATGAAGGGGGTCAAAGAGAGCGAAACGAGACGAACGAGGGTGAAAGAGAGCGAAACGAGATGAAGGAGGGTCAAAGAGAGCGAAACAAGACGAAGGAGGGTGAAAGAGAGCGAAAGGAGTCGAAGGAGGGTGAAAGAGAGTCTAACGAGACAAAGGAGGGTGAAAGAGAACAAAACGAGACGAAGGAGGGTGAAAGAGAGTGAAACGAGACGAAGGAGGGTGAAAGATAGCGAAACGAGAAGTAGGAGGGTGAAAGAGATCGAAAGGAGATGAAGGAGGGTCAAAGAGAGCGAAACGAGACGGAGGAGGGTGAAAGAGAGCGAAACGAAACGGTGGAGAGTGAAAGAGAGCGAAACGAGACAAAGGAGGGTGAAAGAGAGTGAAACAAGACGATGGAGGGTGAAGAGAGCGAAACGAGAGGAAGGAGGGTGAAAGAGAGCGAAACGAGACAAAGGAGGGTGAAAGAGAGCGAAACGAGACGAAGGAGGGTGAAAGAGAGTGAAACGAGACGAAGGAGGGTGAAAGAGAGCGAAAGGAGATGAAGAAGGGTGAAAGAGAGCGAAAGGAGTCGCAGGAGGGTGAAAGAGAGTGGAACGAGGCGAAGGAGGGTGAAGGAGACCGAAACGAGACGAAGGAGATTGAAAGAGAGCGAAATAAGACGAAGGAGGGTGAAAGAGAGTGAAACGAGAGGAAGGAGGGTGAAAGAGAGCGAAACGAGACGAAGGAGGGTGAAAGAGAGCTAAACGAGACGAAGGAGGGTCACAGAGAGCGAAGCGAGACGAAAGAGGGTAAAAGAGAACAAAACGAGTCGGTGGAGGGTGAAAGAGAGCGAAACGAGACGAAGGAGGGTGAAAGAGAGTGAAACAAGACGAAGGAGGGCGAAAGAGAGCGAAACGAGAGGAAGGAGGGTGAAAGAGAGCGAAACGAGATGAAGGAGGGTGAAAGAGAGCGAAACGAGATGAAGGAGTGTGAAAGAGAGCGAAACGAGACGAAAGAGGGTGAAAGAGAGCGAAAGGAGTCGAAGGAGGTTGAAAGAGAGCGGAACGAGACGAAGGAGGCTGAAAGAGGGCGAAACGAGACGAAGCCGGGTGTAACAGAGCGAAACAAGACGAAGGAGGGTGAAAGAGAGCGAAACGAGACGAAGGAGTGTAAAACAGAGCGAAACGAGACGAAGGAGGGTGCAAGAGAGGTAAACGAGACAAAGGAGGGTCAAAGAGAGTGAAACAAGTCGGTGGAGGGTGAAAGAGAGCGAAACGAGAGGAAGGAGGGTGAAAGAGAGCGAAACGAGACGAAGGAGGGTGAAAGAGAGCAAAACGAGACGAAGGAGTGTGAAAGACAGCGAAACGAGACGAAGAAAGGTGAAAGAGAGCGAAACGAGACGAAGGAGGGTGAAAGAGAGCGAAAGGAGATGAAGGAGGGTGAAAGAGAGCGAAAGGTGTCGAAGGAGGGTGAAAGAGAGTGGAACGAGACGAAGGAGGGTGAAGGAGACCGAAACGAGACGAAGGAGGATGAAAGAGAGCGGAACGAGACGAAGGAGGATGAAAGAGAGCGAAACGAGACGAAGGAGGGTGAAAGAGAGCGAAACGAGATGAAGGAGGGTCAAAGAGAGCGAAACGAGACGAAGGAGGGTGAAAGAGAGCGAAACGAAATGAAGGAGGGTGAAAGAGAGCTAAACGAGACGAAGAGAGCGAAACGAGAGGAAGGAGGGTGAAAGAGAGCGAAACGAGATGAAGGAGGATGAAAGAGAGCGAAACGAGATGAAGGAGGGTGAAAGAGAGTGAAACGAGACGAAGGAGGGTGAAAGAGAGCGAAAGGAGTCGAAGGAGGGTGAAAGAGAGCAGAACGAGACGAAGGAGGGTGAAAGAGAACGAAACGAGACGAAGGAGGGTGAAAGAGAGTGAAACGAGACGAAGGAGGGTGAAAGAGGGCGAAACGAGACGAAGGCGGATGGAACAGAGCGAATCAAGATGAAGGAGGGTGAAAGAGAGCGAAACGAGACGAATGAGGGTGAAAGAGAGCAAAACGAGACGAAGGAGTGTAAAACAGAGCGAAACGAGACGAAGGAGGGTCAAAGAGAGCGAAACAAGGCGATGGAGCGTGAAAGAGAGCGAAACGAGACGAAGGAGGATGAAAGAGAGCGAAACTAGATGATGGAGGGTGAAAGAGAGCAAAACGAGAGGAAGAAGGGTGAAAGAGAGCGAAACGAGAGAAAGGAGGGTGAAAGACAGCGAAACGAGATGAAGGAGGGTGGAAGAGAGCGAAACGAGACGAAGGAGGGTGAAAGAGAGAGAAACGAGACGAAGGAAGGTGAAAGAGAGCAAAACGAGACGAAGGAAGGTGAAAGAGAGCGAAACGAGACAAAGGAGAGTGAAAGGGAGCGAAACGAGATGAAGGAGGGTGAAAGAGAGCGAAACGAGATGAAGGAGGGTGAAAGAGAGCGAAATGAGACGAAGGAGGGTGAAAGAGAGTGAAACGAGAAGAAGGAGGGTGAAAGAGAGCGAAACGAGACGAAGGTGGGTGAAAGAGAGCGAAACGAGATGAAGGAGGGTCAAAGAGAGCGAAACGAGACGAACGAGGGTGAAAAAGAGCGAAACGAGATGAAGGAGGGTCAAAGAGAGCGAAACAAGACGAAGGAGGGTGAAAGAGAGCGAAAGGAGTCGAAGGAGGGTGAAAGAGAGTCTAACGAGACAAAGGAGGGTGAAAGAGAACAAAACGAGACGAAGGAGGGTGAAAGAGAGTGAAACGAGACGAAGGAGGGTGAAAGATAGCGAAACGAGAAGTAGGAGGGTGAAAGAGATCGAAAGGAGATGAAGGAGGGTCAAAGAGAGCGAAACGAGACGGAGGAGGGTGAAAGAGAGCGAAACGAAACGGTGGAGAGTGAAAGAGAGCGAAACGAGACAAAGGAGGGTGAAAGAGAGTGAAACAAGACGATGGAGGGTGAAAGAGAGCGAAACGAGAGGAAGGAGGGTGAAAGAGAGCGAAACGAGACAAAGGAGGGTGAAAGAGAGCGAAACGAGACGAAGGAGGGTGAAAGAGAGTGAAACGAGACGAAGGAGGGTGAAAGAGAGCGAAAGGAGATGAAGGAGGGTGAAAGAGAGCGAAAGGAGTCGCAGGAGGGTGAAAGAGAGTGGAACGAGGTGAAGGAGGGTGAAGGAGACCGAAACGAGACGAAGGAGATTGAAAGAGAGCGAAATAAGACGAAGGAGGGTGAAAGAGAGTGAAACGAGAGGAAGGAGGGTGAAAGAGAGCGAAACGAGACGAAGGAGGGTGAAAGAGAGCTAAACGAGACGAAGGAGAGTCACAGAGAGCGAAGCGAGACGAAAGAGGGTAAAAGAGAACAAAACGAGTCGGTGGAGGGTGAAAGAGAGCGAAACGAGACGAAGGAGGGTGAAAGAGAGTGAAACAAGATGAAGGAGGGCGAAAGAGAGCGAAACGAGAGGAAGGAGGGTGAAAGAGAGCGAAACGAGATGAAGGAGGGTGAAAGAGGGCGAAACGAGACGAAGCCGGGAGTAACAGAGCGAAACAAGACGAAGGAGGGTGAAAGAGAGCGAAACGAGACGAAGGAGTGTAAAACACAGCGAAACGAGACGAAGGAGGTTGCAAGAGAGGTAAACGAGACAAAGGAGGGTCAAAGAGAGTGGAACAAGTCGGTGGAGGGTGAAAGAGAGCGAAACGAGAGGAAGGAGGGTGAAAGAGAGCGAAACGAGACGAAGGAGGGTGAAAGGGAGCGAAACGAGATGAAGGAGGGTGGAGGAGAGCGAAACGAGATGAAGGAGGGTGAAAGAGATCGAAACGAGACGAAGGAGGGTGAATGAGGGCGAAACGAGATGAAGGCGGGTGGAACAGAGCGAAACAAGACGAAAGAAGGGTGAAAGAGAGCAAAACGAGAGGAAGGAGGGTGAAAGAGTGCGAAACGAGATGAAGGAGGGTGAAAGAGAGCGAAAGGAGATGAAGGACGGTGAAAGAGAGCGAAATGAGACGAAGGATGGGGAAAGCGAGCGAAACGAGACGAAGGATGGTGCAAGAGAGGTAAACGAGACAAAGGAGGGTCAACGAGAGCGAAACAAGTCGGTGGAGGGTGAAAGAGAGCGAAACGAGACGAAGGAGGGTGAAAGAGAGCGAAACGAGACGATGGAGTGTGAAAGAGAGCGAAACGAGAGGAAGGAGGGTGAAAGAGAGCGAAACGAGACGAAGGAGGGTGAAAGAGAGCGAAACGAGATGAAGGAGGGTGGAAGAGAGCGAAACGAGATGAAGGAGGGTGAAAGAGAGCGAAACGAGACGAAGGAGGGTGAATGAGGGCGAAACGAGATGAAGGCGGGTGGAACAGAGCGAAACAAGACGAAAGAAGGGTGAAAGAGAGCAAAACGAGAGGAAGGAGGGTGAAAGAGTGCGAAACGAGATGAAGGAGGGTGAAAGAGAGCGAAAGTAGATGAAGGAGGGTGAAAGAGAGCGAAATGAGACGAAGGAGGGTGAAAGCGAGCGAAACGAGATGAAGGAGGGTGGAAGAGAGCGAAACAAGACGAAGGAGGGTGAAAGAGAGCGAAACGAGAATAAGGAGGATGAAAGAGAGCGAAACGAGACGAAGGAGGGTGAAAGAGAGCGAAACGAGATGAAGGAGGGTCACAGAGGGCGAAACGAGACGAAGGAGGGTGAAAGAGAGCGAAACAAGATGAAGGAGGGTGAAAGAGAGCTAAACGAGATGGTGGAGGGTGAAAGAGAGCGAAACGAGACGAAGGAGGGTGAAAGAGAGCGAAACAAGACGAAGGAGGGCGAAAGAGAGCGAAACGAGAGTAAGGAGGGTGAAAGAGAGCGAAACGAGATGAAGGAGGGTGAAAGAGAGCGAAACGAGATGAATGAGGGTGAAAGAGAGCGAAACGAGACGAAGCAGGCTGAAAGAGAGCGAAAGGAGTCGAAGGAGGGTGAAAGAGAGCGAAACGAGTCGAAGGAGGGTGAAAGAGAGTGAAACGAGACCAAGGAGGGTGAAAGAGAGCGAAAGGAGATGAAGGAGGGTGAAAGAGAGCGAAAGGAGTCGCAGGAGGGTGAAAGAGAGTGGCACAAGGCGAAGGAGGGTGAAGGAGACCGAAACGAGACGAAGAAGTTTGAAAGAGAGCGAAATAAGACGAAGGAGGGTGAAACAGAGTGAAACGAGAGGAAGGAGGGTGAAAGAGAGCGAAACGAGACGAAGGAGGGTGAAAGAGAGCGAAACGAGATGAAGGAGGGTCAAAGAGAGCGAAAGAAGACGAAGGAGGGTGAAAGAGAGCGAAACGAGATGAAGGAGGGTGAAAGAGAGCTAAACGAGACGAAGGAGGGTCACAGAGAGCGAAGCGAGACGAAAGAGGGTAAAAGAGAACAAAACGAGTCGGTGGAGGGTGAAAGAGAGCGAAACGAGACGAAGGAGGGTGAAAGAGAGTGAAACAAGACGAAGGAGGGCGAAAGAGAGCGAAACGAGAGGAAGGAGGGTGAAAGAGAGCAAAACGAGATGAAGGAGGGTGAAAGAGAGCGAAAGGAGTCGAAGGAGGTTGAAAGAGAGCGGAACGAGACGAAGGAGGCTGAAAGAGGGCGAAACGAGACGAAGCCGGGTGGAACAGAGCGAAACAAGACGAAGGAGTGTAAAACAGAGCGAAACGAGACGAAGGAGGGTGCAAGAGAGGTAAACGAGACAAAGGAGGGTCAAAGAGAGTGAAACAAGTCGGTGGAGGGTGAAAGAGAGCGAAACGAGAGGAAGGAGGGTGAAAGACAGCGAAACGAGACGAAGGAGGGTGAAAGAGAGCAAAACGAGACGAAGGAGTGTGAAAGACAGCGAAACGAGACGAAGAAAGGTGAAAGAGAGCGAAACGAGACGAAGGAGGGTGAAAGAGAGCGAAAGGAGATGAAGGAGGGTGAAAGAGAGCGAAAGGTGTCGAAGGAGGGTGAAAGAGAGTGGAACGAGACGAAGGAGGGTGAAGGAGACCGAAACGAGACGAAGGAGGATGAAAGAGAGCGAAACGAGACGAAGGAGGATGAAAGAGAGCGAAACGAGACGAAGGAGGGTGAAAGAGAGCGAAACGAGATGAAGGAGGGTCAAAGAGAGCGAAACGAGACGAAGGAGGGTGAAAGAGAGCGAAACGAAATGAAGGAGGGTGAAAGAGAGCTAAACGAGACGAAGAGAGCGAAACGAGAGGAAGGAGGGTGAAAGAGAGCGAAACGAGATGAAGGAGGATGAAAGAGAGCGAAACGAGATGAAGGAGGGTGAAAGAGAGTGAAACGAGACGAAGGAGGGTGAAAGAGAGCGAAAGGAGTCGAAGGAGGGTGAAAGAGAGCAGAACGAGACGAAGGAGGGTGAAAGAGAACGAAACGAGACGAAGGAGGGTGAAAGAGAGTGAAACGAGACGAAGGAGGGTGAAAGAGGGCGAAACGAGACGAAGGCGGATGGAACAGAGCGAATCAAGATGAAGGAGGGTGAAAGAGAGCGAAACGAGACGAATGAGGGTGAAAGAGAGCAAAACGAGACGAAGGAGTGTACAACAGAGCGAAACGAGACGAAGGAGGGTCAAAGAGAGCGAAACAAGACGGTGGAGCGTGAAAGAGAGCGAAACGAGACGAAGGAGGATGAAAGAGAGCGAAACTAGATGATGGAGGGTGAAAGAGAGCAAAACGAGAGGAAGAAGGGTGAAAGAGAGCGAAACGAGAGAAAGGAGGGTGAAAGAGAGCGAAACGAGATGAAGGAGGGTGGAAGAGAGCGAAACGAGACGAAGGAGGGTGAAAGAGAGAGAAACGAGACGAAGGAAGGTGAAAGAGAGCAAAACGAGACGAAGGAAGGTGAAAGAGAGCGAAACGAGACAAAGGAGAGTGAAAGGGAGCGAAACGAGATAAAGGAGGGTGAAAGAGAGCGAAACGAGATGAAGGAGGGTGAAAGAGAGCGAAATGAGACGAAGGAGGGTGAAAGAGAGTGAAACGAGAAGAAGGAGGGTGAAAGAGAGCGAAACGAGACGAAGGTGGGTGAAAGAGAGCGAAACGAGATGAAGGAGGGTCAAAGAGAGCGAAACGAGACGAACGAGGGTGAAAGAGAGCGAAACGAGATGAAGGAGGGTCAAAGAGAGCGAAACAAGACGAAGGAGGGTGAAAGAGAGCGAAAGGAGTCGAAGGAGGGTGAAAGAGAGTCTAACGAGACAAAGGAGGGTGAAAGAGAGCAAAACGAGACGAAGGAGGGTGAAAGAGAGTGAAACGAGACGAAGGAGGGTGAAAGATAGCGAAACGAGAAGTAGGAGGGTGAAAGAGATCGAAAGGAGATGAAGGAGGGTCAAAGAGAGCGAAACGAGACGGAGGAGGGTGAAAGAGAGCGAAACGAAACGGTGGAGAGTGAAAGAGAGCGAAACGAGACAAAGGAGGGTGAAAGAGAGTGAAACAAGACGATGGAGGGTGAAAGAGAGCGAAACGAGAGGAAGGAGGGTGAAAGAGAGCGAAACGAGACAAAGGAGGGTGAAAGAGAGCGAAACGAGACGAAGGAGGGTGAAAGAGAGTGAAACGAGACGAAGGAGGGTGAAAGAGAGCGAAAGGAGATGAAGGAGGGTGAAAGAGAGCGAAAGGAGTCGCAGGAGGGTGAAAGAGTGGAACGAGGCGAAGGAGGGTGAAGGAGACCGAAACGAGACGAAGGAGATTGAAAGAGAGCGAAATAAGACGAAGGAGGGTGAAAGAGAGTGAAACGAGAGGAAGGAGGGTGAAAGAGAGCGAAACGAGACGAAGGAGGGTGAAAGAGAGCTAAACGAGACGAAGGAGAGTCACAGAGAGCGAAGCGAGACGAAAGAGGGTAAAAGAGAACAAAACGTGTCGGTGGAGGATGAAAGAGAGCGAAACGAGACGAAGGAGGGTGAAAGAGAGTGAAACAAGACGAAGGAGGGCGAAAGAGAGCGAAACGAGAGGAAGGAGGGTGAAAGAGAGCGAAACGAGATGAAGGAGGGTGAAAGAGAGCGAAAGGAGTCGAAGGAGGTTGAAAGAGAGCGGAACGAGACGAAGGAGGCTGAAAGAGGGCGAAACGAGACGAAGCCGGGTGTAACAGAGCGAAACAAGACGAAGGAGGTTGAAAGAGAGCGAAACGAGACGAAGGAGTGTAAAACAGAGCGAAACGAGACGAAGGAGGGTGCAAGAGAGGTAAACGAGACAAAGGAGGGTCAAAGAGAGTGAAACAAGTCGGTGGAGGGTGAAAGAGAGCGAAACGAGAGGAAGGAGGGTGAAAGAGAGCGAAACGAGACGAAGGAGGGTGAAAGAGAGCGAAACGAGATGAAGGAGGGTGGAGGAGAGCGAAACGAGATGAAGGAGGGTGAAAGAGATCGAAACGAGACGAAGGAGGGTGAATGAGGGCGAAACGAGATGAAGGCGGGTTGAACAGAGCGAAACAAGACGAAAGAAGGGTGAAAGAGAGCAAAACGAGAGGAAGGAGGGTGAAAGAGTGCGAAACGAGATGAAGGAGGGTGAAAGAGAGCGAAAGGAGATGAAGGAGGGTGAAAGAGAGCGAAATGAGACGAAGGATGGTGAAAGCGAGCGAAACGAGACGAAGGAGGGTGCAAGAGAGGTAAACGAGACAAAGGAGGGTCAACGAGAGCGAAACAAGTCGGTGGAGGGTGAAAGAGAGCGAAACGAGACGAAGGAGGGTGAAAGAGAGCGAAACGAGACGATGGAGTGTGAAAGAGAGCGAAACGAGAGGAAGGAGTGTGAAAGAGAGCGAAACGAGACGAAGGAGGGTGAAAGAGAGCGAAACGAGATGAAGGAGGGTGGAAGAGAGCGAAACGAGATGAAGGAGGGTGAAAGAGAGCGAAACGAGACGAAGGAGGGTGAATGAGGGCGAAACGAGATGAAGGCGGGTGGAACAGAGCGAAACAAGACGAAAGAAGGGTGAAAGAGAGCAAAACGAGAGGAAGGAGGGTGAAAGAGTGCGAAACGAGATGAAGGAGGGTGAAAGAGAGCGAAAGTAGATGAAGGAGGGTGAAAGAGAGCGAAATGAGACGAAGGAGGGTGAAAGCGAGCGAAACGAGATGAAGGAGGGTGGAAGAGAGCGAAACAAGACGAAGGAGGGTGAAAGAGAGCGAAACGAGAATAAGGAGGATGAAAGAGAGCGAAACGAGACGAAGGAGGGTGAAAGAGAGCGAAACGAGATGAAGGAGGGTCACAGAGAGCGAAACGAGACGAAGGAGGGTGAAAGAGAGCGAAACAAGATGAAGGAGGGTGAAAGAGAGCTAAACGAGATGGTGGAGGGTGAAAGAGAGCGAAGCGAGACGAAGGAGGGTGAAAGAGAGCGAAACAAGACGAAGGAGGGCGAAAGAGAGCGAAACGAGAGGAAGGAGGGTGAAAGAGAGCGAAACGAGATGAAGGAGGGTGAAAGAGAGCGAAACGAGATGAATGAGGGTGAAAGAGAGCGAAACGAGACGAAGCAGGCTGAAAGAGAGCGAAAGGAGTCGAAGGAGGGTGAAAGAGAGCGAAACGAGTCGAAGGAGGGTGAAAGAGAGTGAAACGAGACGAAGGAGGGTGAAAGAGAGCGAAAGGAGATGAAGCAGGGTGAAAGAGAGCGAAAGGAGTCGCAGGAGGGTGAAAGAGAGTGGCACAAGGCGAAGGAGGGTGAAGGAGACCGAAACGAGACGAAGAAGTTTGAAAGAGAGCGAAATAAGACGAAGGAGGGTGAAACAGAGTGAAACGAGAGGAAGGAGGGTGAAAGAGAGCGAAACGAGACGAAGGAGGGTGAAAGAGAGCGAAACGAGATGAAGGAGGGTCAAAGAGAGCGAAAGAAGACGAAGGAGGGTGAAAGAGAGCGAAACGAGATGAAGGAGGGTGAAAGAGAGCTAAACGAGACGAAGGAGGGTCACAGAGAGCGAAGCGAGACGCAAGAGGGTAAAAGAGAACAAAACGAGTCGGTGGAGGGTGAAAGAGAGCGAAACGAGACGAAGGAGGGTGAAAGAGAGTGAAACAAGACGAAGGAAGGCGAAAGAGAGCGAAACGAGAGGAAGGAGGGTGAAAGAGAGCAAAACGAGATGAAGGAGGGTGAAAGAGAGCGAAAGGAGTCGAAGGAGGTTGAAAGAGAGCGGAACGAGACGAAGGAGGCTGAAAGAGGGCGAAACGAGACGAAGCCGGGTGGAACAGAGCGAAACAAGACGAAGGAGGGTGAAAGAGAGCGAAACGAGATGAAGGAGGGTGAAAGAGAGCAAAACGAGACGAAGGAGTGTAAAACAGAGCGAAACGAGACGAAGGAGGGTGCAAGAGAGGTAAACGAGACAAAGGAGGGTCAAAGAGAGCGAAACAAGTCGGTGGAGGGTGAAAGAGAGCGAAACGAGACGAAGGAGGGTGGAAGAGAGCGAAACGAGACGATGGAGTGTGAAAGAGAGCGAAACGAGAGGAAGGAGGGTGAAAGAGAGTGAAACGAGACGAAGGAGGGTGAAAGAGAGCGAAACGAGATGAAGGAGGGTGGAAGAGAGCGAAACGAGATGAAGGAGGGTGAAAGAGAGCGAAACGAGATGAAGGAGGGTGAATGAGGGCGAAACGAGATGAAGGCGGGTGGAACAGAGCGAAACAAGACGAAAGAAGGGTGAAAGAGAGCATAACGAGAGGAAGGAGGGTGAAAGAGTGCGAAACGAGATGAAAGAGGGTGAAAGAGAGCGAAACGAGATGAAGGAGGGTGAAAGAGAGCGAAATGAGACGAAGGAGGGTGAAAGCGAGCGAAACGAGATGAAGGAGGGTGCAAGAGAGGTAAACGAGACAAAGGAGGGTCAAAGAGAGCGAAACAAGTCGGTGGAGGGTGAAAGAGAGCGAAACGAGACGAAGGAGGGTGAAAGAGAGCGAAACGAGACGATGGAGTGTGAAAGAGAGCGAAACGAGAGGAAGGAGGGTGAAAGAGAGCGAAACGAGACGAAGGAGGGTGAAAGAGAGCGAAACGAGATGAAGGAGGGTGGAAGAGAGCGAAACGAGATGAAGGAGGGTGAAAGAGAGCGAAACGAGACGAAGGAGGGTGAATGAGGGCGAAACGAGATGAAGGCGGGTGGAACAGAGCGAAACAAGACGAAAGAAGGGTGAAAGAGAGCAATACGAGAGGAAGGAGGGTGAAAGAGTGCGAAACGAGATGAAGGAGGGTGAAAGAGAGCGAAAGGAGATGAAGGAGGGTGAAAGAGAGCGAAATGAGACGAAGGAGGGTGAAAGCGAGCGAAACGAGATGAAGGAGGGTGGAAGAGAGCGAAACAAGATGAAGGAGGGTGAAAGAGAGCGAAACGAGAATAAGGAGGATGAAAGAGAGCGAAACGAGACGAAGGAGGGTGAAAGAGAGCGAAACGAGATGAAGGAGGGTCACAGAGAGCGAAACGAGACGAAGGAGGGTGAAAGAGAGCGAAACGAGACGAAGGAGGCTGAAAGAGAGCGAAAGGAGTCGAAGGAGGGTGAAAGAGAGCGAAACGAGATGAAGGAGGGTGAAAGAGAGCGAAACGAGATGAAGGAGGGTCACAGAGAGCGAAAGGAGTCGAAGGAGGGTGAAAGAGAGCGGAACGAGACGAAGGAGGGTGAAAGAGAGCGAAACGAGACGAAGGAGGCTAAAAGAGAGTGAAACAAGACGAAGGAGGGCGAAAGCGAGCGAAACGAGAGGAAGGAGGGTGAAAGAGAGCGAAACGAGATGAAGGAGGGTGAAAGAGAGCGAAACGAGATGAAGGAGGGTGAAAGAGAGCGAAACGAGATGAAGGAGGGTGAAAGAGAGCGAAACGAGACGAAGCAGGCTGAAAGAGAGCGAAAGGAGTCGAAGAAGGGTGAAAGAGAGCGGAACGAGACGAAGGAGGGTGAAAGAGAGCGAAACGAGACGAAGGAGGCTAAAAGAGAGTGAAACAAGACGAAGGAGGGCGAAAGCGAGCGAAACGAGAGGAAGGAGGGTGAAAGAGAGCGAAACGAGATGAAGGAGGGTGAAAGAGAGCGAAACGAGATGAAGGAGGGTGAAAGAGAGCGAAACGAGACGAAGGAGGGTGAAAGAGAGCGAAAGGAGTCGAAGGAGGGTGAAAGAGAGCGGAACGAGACGAAGGAGGGTGAAAGAGAACGAAACGAGACGAAGGAGGGTGAAAGAGAGTGAAACGAGATGATGGAGGGTGAAAGAGGGCGAAACGAGACAAAGGAGGGTGAAAGAGAGCGAAACGAGACGAAGGAGGGTCAAAGAGAGCGAAACAAGACGGTGGAGCGTGAAAGAGAGCGAAACGAGACGAAGGAGGATGAAAGAGAGCGAAACTAGATGATGGAGGGTGAAAGAGAGCAAAACGAGAGGAAGAAGGGTGAAAGAGAGCGAAACGAGAGAAAGGAGGGTGAAAGAGAGCGAAACGAGATGAAGGAGGGTGGAAGAGAGCGAAACGAGACGAAGGAGGGTGAAAGAGAGAGAAACGAGACGAAGGAAGGTGAAAGAGAGCAAAACGAGACGAAGGAAGGTGAAAGAGAGCGAAACGAGACAAAGGAGAGTGAAAGAGAGCGGAACGAGACGAAGGAGGGTGAAAGAGAGCGAAACGAGACGAAGCAGGCTGAAAGAGAGCGAAAGGAGTCGAAGGAGGGTGAAAGAGAGCGGAACGAGACGAAGGAGGGTGAAAGAGAGCGAAACGAGACGAAGGAGGCTAAAAGAGAGTGAAACAAGACGAAGGAGGGCGAAAGCGAGCGAAACGAGAGGAAGGAGGGTGAAAGAGAGCGAAACGAGATGAAGGAGGGTGAAAGAGAGCGAAACGAGATGAAGGAGGGTGAAAGAGAGCGAAACGAGATGAAGGAGGGTGAAAGAGAGCGAAACGAGACGAAGCAGGCTGAAAGAGAGCGAAAGGAGTCGAAGAAGGGTGAAAGAGAGCGGAACGAGACGAAGGAGGGTGAAAGAGAGCGAAACGAGACGAAGGAGGCTAAAAGAGAGTGAAACAAGACGAAGGAGGGCGAAAGCGAGCGAAACGAGAGGAAGGAGGGTGAAAGAGAGCGAAACGAGATGAAGGAGGGTGAAAGAGAGCGAAACGAGATGAAGGAGGGTGAAAGAGAGCGAAACGAGACGAAGGAGGGTGAAAGAGAGCGAAAGGAGTCGAAGGAGGGTGAAAGAGAGCGGAACGAGACGAAGGAGGGTGAAAGAGAACGAAACGAGACGAAGGAGGGTGAAAGAGAGTGAAACGAGATGATGGAGGGTGAAAGAGGGCGAAACGAGACAAAGGAGGGTGAAAGAGAGCGAAACGAGACGAAGGAGGGTCAAAGAGAGCGAAACAAGACGGTGGAGCGTGAAAGAGAGCGAAACGAGACGAAGGAGGATGAAAGAGAGCGAAACTAGATGATGGAGGGTGAAAGAGAGCAAAACGAGAGGAAGAAGGGTGAAAGAGAGCGAAACGAGAGAAAGGAGGGTGAAAGAGAGAGAAACGAGACGAAGGAAGGTGAAAGAGAGCAAAACGAGACGAAGGAAGGTGAAAGAGAGCGAAACGAGACAAAGGAGAGTGAAAGGGAGCGAAACGAGATGAAGGAGGGTGAAAGAGAGCGAAACGAGATGAAGGAGGGTGAAAGAGAGCGAAATGAGACGAAGGAGGGTGAAAGAGAGTGAAACGAGAAGAAGGAGGGTGAAAGAGAGCGAAACGAGACGAAGGTGGGTGAAAGAGAGCGAAACGAGATGAAGGAGGGTCAAAGAGAGCGAAACGAGACGAACGAGGGTGAAAGAGAGCGAAACGAGATGAAGGAGGGTCAAAGAGAGCGAAACAAGACGAAGGAGGGTGAAAGAGAGCGAAAGGAGTCGAAGGAGGGTGAAAGAGAGTCTAACGAGACAAAGGAGGGTGAAAGAGAACAAAACGAGACGAAGGAGGGTGAAAGAGAGTGAAACGAGACGAAGGAGGGTGAAAGATAGCGAAACGAGAAGTAGGAGGGTGAAAGAGATCGAAAGGAGATGAAGGAGGGTCAAAGAGAGCGAAACGAGACGGAGGAGGGTGAAAGAGATCGAAACGAAACGGTGGAGAGTGAAAGAGAGCGAAACGAGACAAAGGAGGGTGAAAGAGAGTGAAACAAGACGATGGAGGGTGAAAGAGAGCGAAACGAGAGGAAGGAGGGTGAAAGAGAGCGAAACGAGACAAAGGAGGGTGAAAGAGAGCGAAACGAGACGAAGGAGGGTGAAAGAGAGTGAAACGAGACGAAGGAGGGTGAAAGAGAGCGAAAGGAGATGAAGGAGGGTGAAAGAGAGCGAAAGGAGTCGCAGGAGGGTGAAAGAGAGTGGAACGAGGCGAAGGAGGGTGAAGGAGACCGAAACGAGACGAAGAAGATTGAAAGAGAGCGAAATAAGACGAAGGAGGGTGAAAGAGAGTGAAACGAGAGGAAGGAGGGTGAAAGAGAGCGAAACGAGACGAAGGAGGGTGAAAGAGAGCTAAACGAGACGAAGGAGAGTCACAGAGAGCGAAGCGAGACGAAAGAGGGTAAAAGAGAACAAAACGAGTCGGTGGAGGATGAAAGAGAGCGAAACGAGACGAAGGAGGGTGAAAGAGAGTGAAACAAGACGAAGGAGGGCGAAAGAGAGCGAAACGAGAGGAAGGAGGGTGAAAGAGAGCGAAACGAGATGAAGGAGGGTGAAAGAGAGCGAAACGAGATGAAGGAGTGTGAAAGAGAGCGAAACGAGACGAAGGAGGGTGAAAGAGAGCGAAAGGAGTCGAAGGAGGTTGAAAGAGAGCGGAACGAGACGAAGGAGGCTGAAAGAGGGCGAAACGAGACGAAGCCGGGTGTAACAGAGCGAAACAAGACGAAGGAGGTTGAAAGAGAGCGAAACGAGACGAAGGAGTGTAAAACAGAGCGAAACGAGACGAAGGAGGGTGCAAGAGAGGTAAACGAGACAACGGAGGGTCAAAGAGAGTGAAACAAGTCGGTGGAGGGTGAAAGAGAGCGAAACGAGAGGAAGGAGGGTGAAAGAGAGCGAAACGAGACGAAGGAGGGTGAAAGAGAGCGAAACGAGATGAAGGAGGGTGGAGGAGAGCGAAACGAGATGAAGGAGGGTGAAAGAGATCGAAACGAGACGAAGGAGGGTGAATGAGGGCGAAACGAGATGAAGGCGGGTTGAACAGAGCGAAACAAGACGAAAGAAGGGTGAAAGAGAGCAAAACGAGAGGAAGGAGGGTGAAAGAGTGCGAAACGAGATGAAGGAGGGTGAAAGAGAGCGAAAGGAGATGAAGGAGGGTGAAAGAGAGCGAAATGAGACGAAGGATGGTGAAAGCGAGCGAAACGAGACGAAGGAGGGTGCAAGAGAGGTAAACGAGACAAAGGAGGGTCAACGAGAGCGAAACAAGTCGGTGGAGGGTGAAAGAGAGCGAAACGAGACGAAGGAGGGTGAAAGAGAGCGAAACGAGACGATGGAGTGTGAAAGAGAGCGAAACGAGAGGAAGGAGTGTGAAAGAGAGCGAAACGAGACGAAGGAGGGTGAAAGAGAGCGAAACGAGATGAAGGAGGGTGGAAGAGAGCGAAACGAGATGAAGGAGGGTGAAAGAGAGCGAAACGAGACGAAGGAGGGTGAATGAGGGCGAAACGAGATGAAGGCGGGTGGAACAGAGCGAAACAAGACGAAAGAAGGGTGAAAGAGAGCAAAACGAGAGGAAGGAGGGTGAAAGAGTGCGAAACGAGATGAAGGAGGGTGAAAGAGAGCGAAAGTAGATGAAGGAGGGTGAAAGAGAGCGAAATGAGACGAAGGAGGGTGAAAGCGAGCGAAACGAGATGAAGGAGGGTGGAAGAGAGCGAAACAAGACGAAGGAGGGTGAAAGAGAGCGAAACGAGAATAAGGAGGATGAAAGAGAGCGAAACGAGACGAAGGAGGGTGAAAGAGAGCGAAACGAGATGAAGGAGGGTCACAGAGAGCGAAACGAGACGAAGGAGGGTGAAAGAGAGCGAAACAAGATGAAGGAGGGTGAAAGAGAGCTAAACGAGATGGTGGAGGGTGAAAGAGAGCGAAGCGAGACGAAGGAGGGTGAAAGAGAGCGAAACAAGACGAAGGAGGGCGAAAGAGAGCGAAACGAGAGGAAGGAGGGTGAAAGAGAGCGAAACGAGATGAAGGAGGGTGAAAGAGAGCGAAACGAGATGAATGAGGGTGAAAGAGAGCGAAACGAGACGAAGCAGGCTGAAAGAGAGCGAAAGGAGTCGAAGGAGGGTGAAAGAGAGCGAAACGAGTCGAAGGAGGGTGAAAGAGAGTGAAACGAGACGAAGGAGGGTGAAAGAGAGCGAAAGGAGATGAAGGAGGGTGAAAGAGAGCGAAAGGAGTCGCAGGAGGGTGAAAGAGAGTGGCACAAGGCGAAGGAGGGTGAAGGAGACCGAAACGAGACGAAGAAGTTTGAAAGAGAGCGAAATAAGACGAAGGAGGGTGAAACAGAGTGAAACGAGAGGAAGGAGGGTGAAAGAGAGCGAAACGAGACGAAGGAGGGTGAAAGAGAGCGAAACGAGATGAAGGAGGGTCAAAGAGAGCGAAAGAAGACGAAGGAGGGTGAAAGAGAGCGAAACGAGATGAAGGAGGGTGAAAGAGAGCTAAACGAGACGAAGGAGGGTCACAGAGAGCGAAGCGAGACGAAAGAGGGTAAAAGAGAACAAAACGAGTCGGTGGAGGGTGAAAGAGAGCGAAACGAGACGAAGGAGGGTGAAAGAGAGTGAAACAAGACGAAGGAAGGCGAAAGAGAGCGAAACGAGAGGAAGGAGGGTGAAAGAGAGCAAAACGAGATGAAGGAGGGTGAAAGAGAGCGAAAGGAGTCGAAGGAGGTTGAAAGAGAGCGGAACGAGACGAAGGAGGCTGAAAGAGGGCGAAACGAGACGAAGCCGGGTGGAACAGAGCGAAACAAGACGAAGGAGGGTGAAAGAGAGCGAAACGAGATGAAGGAGGGTGAAAGAGAGCAAAACGAGACGAAGGAGTGTAAAACAGAGCGAAACGAGACGAAGGAGGGTGCAAGAGAGGTAAACGAGACAAAGGAGGGTCAAAGAGAGCGAAACAAGTCGGTGGAGGGTGAAAGAGAGCGAAACGAGACGAAGGAGGGTGGAAGAGAGCGAAACGAGACGATGGAGTGTGAAAGAGAGCGAAACGAGAGGAAGGAGGGTGAAAGAGAGCGAAACGAGACGAAGGAGGGTGAAAGAGAGCGAAACGAGATGAAGGAGGGTGGAAGAGAGCGAAACGAGATGAAGGAGGGTGAAAGAGAGCGAAACGAGATGAAGGAGGGTGAATGAGGGCGAAACGAGATGAAGGCGGGTGGAACAGAGCGAAACAAGACGAAAGAAGGGTGAAAGAGAGCATAACGAGAGGAAGGAGGGTGAAAGAGTGCGAAACGAGATGAAAGAGGGTGAAAGAGAGCGAAACGAGATGAAGGAGGGTGAAAGAGAGCGAAATGAGACGAAGGAGGGTGAAAGCGAGCGAAACGAGATGAAGGAGGGTGCAAGAGAGGTAAACGAGACAAAGGAGGGTCAAAGAGAGCGAAACAAGTCGGTGGAGGGTGAAAGAGAGCGAAACGAGACGAAGGAGGGTGAAAGAGAGCGAAACGAGACGATGGAGTGTGAAAGAGAGCGAAACGAGAGGAAGGAGGGTGAAAGAGAGCGAAACGAGACGAAGGAGGGTGAAAGAGAGCGAAACGAGATGAAGGAGGGTGGAAGAGAGCGAAACGAGATGAAGGAGGGTGAAAGAGAGCGAAACGAGACGAAGGAGGGTGAATGAGGGCGAAACGAGATGAAGGCGGGTGGAACAGAGCGAAACAAGACGAAAGAAGGGTGAAAGAGAGCAATACGAGAGGAAGGAGGGTGAAAGAGTGCGAAACGAGATGAAGGAGGGTGAAAGAGAGCGAAAGGAGATGAAGGAGGGTGAAAGAGAGCGAAATGAGACGAAGGAGGGTGAAAGCGAGCGAAACGAGATGAAGGAGGGTGGAAGAGAGCGAAACAAGACGAAGGAGGGTGAAAGAGAGCGAAACGAGAATAAGGAGGATGAAAGAGAGCGAAACGAGACGAAGGAGGGTGAAAGAGAGCGAAACGAGATGAAGGAGGGTCACAGAGAGCGAAACGAGACGAAGGAGGGTGAAAGAGAGCGAAACGAGACGAAGGAGGCTGAAAGAGAGCGAAAGGAGTCGAAGGAGGGTGAAAGAGAGCGAAACGAGATGAAGGAGGGTGAAAGAGAGCGAAACGAGATGAAGGAGGGTGAAAGAGAGCGAAACGAGACGAAGGAGGGTGAAAGAGAGCGAAAGGAGTCGAAGGAGGGTGAAAGAGAGCGGAACGAGACGAAGGAGGGTGAAAGAGAGCGAAACGAGACGAAGCAGGCTGAAAGAGAGCGAAAGGAGTCGAAGGAGGGTGAAAGAGAGCGGAACGAGACGAAGGAGGGTGAAAGAGAGCGAAACGAGACGAAGGAGGCTAAAAGAGAGTGAAACAAGACGAAGGAGGGCGAAAGCGAGCGAAACGAGAGGAAGGAGGGTGAAAGAGAGCGAAACGAGATGAAGGAGGGTGAAAGAGAGCGAAACGAGATGAAGGAGGGTGAAAGAGAGCGAAACGAGATGAAGGAGGGTGAAAGAGAGCGAAACGAGACGAAGCAGGCTGAAAGAGAGCGAAAGGAGTCGAAGAAGGGTGAAAGAGAGCGGAACGAGACGAAGGAGGGTGAAAGAGAGCGAAACGAGACGAAGGAGGCTAAAAGAGAGTGAAACAAGACGAAGGAGGGCGAAAGCGAGCGAAACGAGAGGAAGGAGGGTGAAAGAGAGCGAAACGAGATGAAGGAGGGTGAAAGAGAGCGAAACGAGATGAAGGAGGGTGAAAGAGAGCGAAACGAGACGAAGGAGGGTGAAAGAGAGCGAAAGGAGTCGAAGGAGGGTGAAAGAGAGCGGAACGAGACGAAGGAGGGTGAAAGAGAACGAAACGAGACGAAGGAGGGTGAAAGAGAGTGAAACGAGATGATGGAGGGTGAAAGAGGGCGAAACGAGACAAAGGAGGGTGAAAGAGAGCGAAACGAGACGAAGGAGTGTGAAAGAGAGCAAAACGAGACGAAGGAGTGTAAAACAGAGCGAAACGAGACGAAGGAGGGTGCAAGAGAGCTAAACGAGATGAAGGAGGGTCAAAGAGAGCGAAACAAGACGGTGGAGGCTGAAGGAGAGCGAAATGAGACGAAGGAGGGTGAAAGAGAGCGAAACGAGATGATGGAGTGTGAAAGAGAGCGAAACGAGAGGAAGGAGGGTGAAAGAGAGCGAAACGAGAAGAAGGAGGGTGAAAGAGAGCGAAACGAGATGAAGGAGGGTGGAAGAGAGCGAAACAAGACGAAGGAGGGTGAAAGAGAGAGAAACGAGACGAAGGAAGGTGAAAGAGAGCGAAACCAGACGAGGGAAGGTGAAAGAGAGCGAAATGAGTCAAAGGAGGGTGAAAGGGAGTGAAACGAGATGAAGGAGGGTGAAAGAGAGAGAAACGAGATGAAGGAGTGTGAAAGAGAGCGAAACGAGACGAAGGAGGGTGAAAGAGAGCGAAACGAGATGAAGGAGGGTCAAAGAGAGCGAAACGAGACGAAGGAGGGTCAAAGAGAGCTAAACGAAATGAAGGAGGGTGAAAGAGAGCTAAACGAGACGAAGAGAGCGAAACGAGAGGAAGGAGGGTGAAAGAGAGCGAAACGAGATGAAGGAGGATGAAAGAGAGCGAAACGAGATGAAGGAGGGTGAAAGAGAGTGAAACGAGACGAAGGAGGGTGAAAGAGAGCGAAAGGAGTCGAAGGAGGGTGAAAGAGAGCAGAACGAGACAAAGGAGGGTGAAAGAGAACGAAACGAGCTGAAGGAGGGTGAAAGAGAGCGAAACGAGACGAAGCAGGCTGAAAGAGAGCGAAAGGAGTCGAAGGAGGGTGAAAGAGAGCGGAACGAGACGAAGGAGGGTCACAGAGAGCGAAACGAGACGAAGGAGGGTGAAAGAGAGCGAAACAAGATGAAGGAGGGTGAAAGAGAGCTAAACGAGACGGTGGAGGGTGAAAGAGAGCGAAACGAGACGAAGGAGGGTGAAAGAGAGCGAAACAAGACGAAGGAGGGCGAAAGAGAGCGAAACGAGAGGAAGGAGGGTGAAAGAGAGCGAAACGAGATGAAGGAGGGTGAAAGAGAGCGAAACGAGATGAAGGAGGGTGAAAGAGAGCGAAACGAGACGAAGCAGGCTGAAAGAAGCGAAAGGAGTCGAAGGAGGGTGAAAGAGAGCGGAACGAGACGAAGGAGGGTGAAAGAGAGCGAAACGAGACGAAGGAGGGTGAAAGAGAGCGAAACGAGACGAAGGAGGCTAAAAGAGAGCGAAACAAGACGAAGGAGGGCGAAAGAGAGTGAAACGAGAGGAAGGATGGTGAAAGAGAGCGAAACGAGATGAAGGAGGGTGAAAGAGAGCGAAACGAGATGAAGGAGGGTGAAAGAGAGCGAAACGAGACGAAAGAGGGTGAAAGAGAGCGAAAGGAGTCGAAGGAGGGTGAAAGAGAGCGAAACGAGATGATGGAGTGTGAAAGAGAGCGAGACGAGAGGAAGGAGGGTGAAAGAGAGCGAAACGAGAAGAAGGAGGGTGAAAGAGAGCGAAACGAGATGAAGGAGGGTGGAAGAGAGCGAAACAAGACGAAGGAGGGTGAAAGAGAGAGAAACGAGACGAAGGAAGGTGAAAGAGAGCGAAACCAGACGAGGGAAGGTGAAAGAGAGCGAAACGAGACGAAGGAGGGTGAAAGGGAGTGAAACGAGATGAAGGAGGGTGAAATAGAGAGAAACGAGATGAAGGAGGGTGAAAGAGAGCGAGACGAGACGAAGGAGGGTGAAAGAGGGCGAAACGCGATGAAGGCGGGTGGAACAGAGCGAAACAAGACGAAAGAAGGGTGAAAGAGAGCAAAACGAGACGAAGGAGGGTGAAAGAGAGCGAAACGAGATGAAGGAGGGTGAAAGAGAGCGAAACGAGATGAAGGAGGGTGAAAGAGAGCGAAACGAGACGAAGGAGGGTGAAAGAGAGCGAAAGGAGTCGAAGGAGGGTGAAAGAGAGCGGAACGAGACGAAGGAGGGTGAAAGAGAACGAAACGAGACGAAGGAGGGTGAAAGAGAGTGAAACGAGATGATGGAGGGTGAAAGAGGGCGAAACGAGACAAAGGAGGGTGAAAGAGAGCGAAACGAGACGAAGGAGTGTGAAAGAGAGCAAAACGAGACGAAGGAGTGTAAAACAGAGCGAAACGAGACGAAGGAGGGTGCAAGAGAGCTAAACGAGATGAAGGAGGGTCAAAGAGAGCGAAACAAGACGGTGGAGGCTGAAGGAGAGCGAAATGAGACGAAGGAGGGTGAAAGAGAGCGAAACGAGATGATGGAGTGTGAAAGAGAGCGAAACGAGAGGAAGGAGGGTGAAAGAGAGCGAAACGAGAAGAAGGAGGGTGAAAGAGAGCGAAACGAGATGAAGGAGGGTGGAAGAGAGCGAAACACGACGAAGGAGGGTGAAAGAGAGAGAAACGAGACGAAGGAAGGTGAAAGAGAGCGAAACCAGACGAGGGAAGGTGAAAGAGAGCGAAATGAGTCAAAGGAGGGTGAAAGGGAGTGAAACGAGATGAAGGAGGGTGAAAGAGAGAGAAACGAGATGAAGGAGTGTGAAAGAGAGCGAAACGAGACGAAGGAGGGTGAAAGAGAGCGAAACGAGATGAAGGAGGGTCAAAGAGAGCGAAACGAGACGAAGGAGGGTCAAAGAGAGCTAAACGAAATGAAGGAGGGTGAAAGAGAGCTAAACGAGACGAAGAGAGCGAAACGAGAGGAAGGAGGGTGAAAGAGAGCGAAACGAGATGAAGGAGGATGAAAGAGAGCGAAACGAGATGAAGGAGGGTGAAAGAGAGTGAAACGAGACGAAGGAGGGTGAAAGAGAGCGAAAGGAGTCGAAGGAGGGTGAAAGAGAGCAGAACGAGACAAAGGAGGGTGAAAGAGAACGAAACGAGCTGAAGGAGGGTGAAAGAGAGCGAAACGAGACGAAGCAGGCTGAAAGAGAGCGAAAGGAGTCGAAGGAGGGTGAAAGAGAGCGGAACGAGACGAAGGAGGGTCACAGAGAGCGAAACGAGACGAAGGAGGGTGAAAGAGAGCGAAACAAGATGAAGGAGGGTGAAAGAGAGCTAAACGAGACGGTGGAGGGTGAAAGAGAGCGAAACGAGACGAAGGAGGGTGAAAGAGAGCGAAACAAGACGAAGGAGGGCGAAAGAGAGCGAAACGAGAGGAAGGAGGGTGAAAGAGAGCGAAACGAGATGAAGGAGGGTGAAAGAGAGCGAAACGAGATGAAGGAGGGTGAAAGAGAGCGAAACGAGACGAAGCAGGCTGAAAGAAGCGAAAGGAGTCGAAGGAGGGTGAAAGAGAGCGGAACGAGACGAAGGAGGGTGAAAGAGAGCGAAACGAGACGAAGGAGGGTGAAAGAGAGCGAAACGAGACGAAGGAGGCTAAAAGAGAGCGAAACAAGACGAAGGAGGGCGAAAGAGAGTGAAACGAGAGGAAGGAGGGTGAAAGAGAGCGAAACGAGATGAAGGAGGGTGAAAGAGAGCGAAACGAGATGAAGGAGGGTGAAAGAGAGCGAAACGAGACGAAAGAGGGTGAAAGAGAGCGAAAGGAGTCGAAGGAGGGTGAAAGAGAGCGAAACGAGATGATGGAGTGTGAAAGAGAGCGAGACGAGAGGAAGGAGGGTGAAAGAGAGCGAAACGAGAAGAAGGAGGGTGAAAGAGAGCGAAACGAGATGAAGGAGGGTGGAAGAGAGCGAAACAAGACGAAGGACGGTGAAAGAGAGAGAAACGAGACGAAGGAAGGTGAAAGAGAGCGAAACCAGACGAGGGAAGGTGAAAGAGAGCGAAACGAGACGAAGGAGGGTGAAAGGGAGTGAAACGAGATGAAGGAGGGTGAAATAGAGAGAAACGAGATGAAGGAGGGTGAAAGAGAGCGAGACGAGACGAAGGAGGGTGAAAGAGGGCGAAACGCGATGAAGGCGGGTGGAACAGAGCGAAACAAGACGAAAGAAGGGTGAAAGAGAGCAAAACGAGACGAAGGAGGGTGAAAGAGAGCGAAACGAGACGAAGAAAGGTGAAAGAGAGCGAAACAAGACGAAGGAGGGTGAAAGAGAGCGAAAGGAGATGAAGGAGGGTGAAAGAGAGCGAAAGGTGTCGAAGGAGGGTGAAAGAGAGTGGAACGAGACGAAGGAGGGTGAAGGAGACCGAAACGAGACGAAGGAGGGTGAAAGAGAGCGAAACGAGACGAAGGAGGTTGAACGAGAGCGAAACGAGAAGAAGGAGGATGAAAGAGAGCGAAACGAGACGAAGGAGGGTGAAAGAGAGCGAAACGAGATGAAGGAGGGTCAAAGAGAGCGAAACGAGACGAAGGAGGGTGAAAGAGAGCGAAACGAAATGAAGGAGGGTGAAAGAGAGCTAAACGAGACGAAGAGAGCGAAACGAGAGGAAGGAGGGTGAAAGAGAGCGAAACGAGATGAAGGAGGGTGAAAGAGAGCTAAACGAGACGAAGAGAGCGAAACGAGAGGAAGGAGGGTGAAAGAGAGCGAAACGAGACGAAGGAGGGTGAAAGAGAGCGAAAGGAGTCGAAGGAGGGTGAAAGAGAGCAGAACGAGACGAAGGAGGGTGAAAGAGAACGAAACGAGACGAAGGAGGGTGAAAGAGAGTGAAACGAGACGAAGGAGGGTGAAAGAGGGCGAAACGAGACGAAGGCGGATGGAACAGAGCGAATCAAGATGGAGGAGGTTGAAAGAGAGCGAAACGAGACGAAGGAGGGTGTTAGAGAGCAAAACGACACGAAGGAGTGTAAAACAGAGCGAAACGAGACGAAAGAGGGTCAAAGAGAGCGAAACAAGACGGTGGAGCGTGAAAGAGAGCGAAACGAGACGAAGGAGGATGAAAGAGAGCGAAACTAGACGATGGAGGGTGAAAGAGAGCAAAACGAGAGGAAGAAGGGTGAAAGAGAGCGAAACGAGACGAAGGAGGGTGAAAGAGAGCGAAACGAGATGAAGGAGGGTGGAAGAGAGCGAAACGAGACGAAGGAGGGTGATAGAAAGAGAAACGAGACGAAGGAAGGTGAAAGAGAGCAAAACGAGACGAAGGAAGGTGAAAGAGAGCGAAACGAGACAAAGGAGGGTGAAAGGGAGCGAAACGAGATGAAGGAGGGTGAAAGGGAGCGAAACGAGATGAAGGAGGGTGAAAGAGAGCGAAACGAGATGAAGGAGGGTGGAAGAGAGCGAAACGAGACGAAGGAGGGTGAAAGAGAGAGAAACGAGAGGAAGGAAGGTGAAAGAGAGCAAAACGAGACGAAGGAAGGTGAAAGAGAGCGAAACGAGACAAAGGAGGGTGAAAGGGAGCGAAACGAGATGAAGGAGGGTGAAAGAGAGCGAAACGAGACGAAGGAGGGTGAAAGAGAGCGAAATGAGACGAAGGAGGGTGAACGAGAGTGAAACGAGAAGATGGAGGGTGAAAGAGAGCGAAACGAGACGAAGGTGGGTGAAAGAGAGCGAAACGAGATGAAGGAGGGTCAAAGAGAGCGAAACGAGATGAAGGAGGGTGGAAGAGAGCGAAACGAGACGAAGGAGGGTGAAAGAGAGAGAAACGAGACGAAGGAAGGTGAGAGAGAGCAAAACGAGACGAAGGTGGGTGAAAGAGAGCAAAACGAGATGAAGGAGGGTCAAAGAGAGCGAAACGAGATGAACGAGGGTCAAAGAGAGCGAAACGAGATGAAGGAGGGTCAAAGAGAGCGAAACAAGACGAAGGAGGGTGAAAGAGAGCGAAAGGAGTCGAAGGAGGGTGAAAGAGAGTCTAACGAGACAAAGGAGGGTGAAAGAGAACGAAACGAGACGAAGGAGGGTGAAAGAGAGCGAAACGAGACGAAGGAGGGTGAAAGATAGCGAAACGAGAAGAAGGAGGGTGAAAGAGAACGAAAGGAGATGAAGGAGGGTCAAAGAGAGCGAAACGAGACGGTGGAGGGTGAAAGAGAGCGAAACGAAACGGTGGAGGGTGAAAGAGAGCGAAACGAGACAAAGGAGGGTGAAGGAGAGTGAAACAAGACGATGGAGGGTGAAAGAGAGCGAAACGAGAGGAAGGAGGGTGAAAGAGAGCGAAACGAGACAAAGGAGGGTGAAAGAGAGCGAAACGAGACGAAGGAGGGTGAAAGAGAGTGAAACGAGACGAAGGAGGGTGAAAGAGAGCGAAAGGAGATGAAGGAGGGTGAAAGAGAACGAAAGGAGTCGCAGGAGGGTGAAAGAGAGTGGAACGAGGCGAAGGAGGGTGAAGGAGACCGAAACGAGACGACGGAGGTTGAAAGAGAGCGAAACAAGACGAAGGAGGGTGAAAGAGAGTGAAACGAGAGGAAGGAGGGTGAAAGAGAGCGAAACGAGACGAAGGAGGGTGAAAGAGAGCGAAACGAGATGAAGGAGGGTCAAAGAGAGCGAAAGAAGACGAAGGAGGGTGAAAGAGAGCGAAACGAGATGAAGGAGGGTGAAAGAGAGCTAAACGAGACGAAGGAGGGTCACAGAGAGCGAAGCGAGACGAAAGAGGGTAAAAGAGAACAAAACGAGTCGGTGGAGGGTGAAAGAGAGCGAAACGAGACGAAGGAGGGTGAAAGAGAGTGAAACAAGACGAAGGAGGGCGAAAGAGACGAAACGAGAGGAAGGAGGGTGAAAGAGAGCGAAACGAGATGAAGGAGGGTGAAAGAGAGCGAAACGAGATGGAGGAGTGTGAAAGAGAGCGAAACGAGACGAAGGAGGGTGAAAGAGACCGAAAGGAGTCGAAGGAGGTTGAAAGAGAGCGGAACGAGACGAAGGACCCTGAAAGAGGGCGAAACGAGACGAAGCCGGGTGGAACAGAGCGAAACAAGACGAAGGAGAGTGAAAGAGAGCGAAACGAGATGAAGGAGGGTGAAAGAGAGCAAAACGAGACGAAGGAGTGTAAAACAGAGCGAAACGAGACGAAGGAGGGTGCAAGAGAGGTAAACGAGACAAAGGAGGGTGAAAGAGAGCGAAACAAGACGGTGGAGGGTGAAAGAGAGCGAAACGAGACGAAGGAGGGTGAAAGAGAGCGAAACGAGACGATGGAGTGTGAAAGGGAGCGAAACGAGATGAAGGAGGGTGAAAGAGGGCGAAACGCGATGAAGGCGGGTGGAACAGAGCGAAACAAGACGAAAGAAGGGTGAAAGAGAGCAAAACGAGACGAAGGAGGGTGAAAGAGAGCGAAACGAGACGAAGAAAGGTGAAAGAGAGCGAAACGAGACGAAGGAGGGTGAAAGAGAGCGAAAGGAGATGAAGGAGGGTGAAAGAGAGCGAAAGGTATCGAAGGAGGGTGAAAGAGAGTGGAACGAGACGAAGGAGGGTGAAGGAGACCGAAACGAGACGAAGGAGGGTGAAAGAGAGCGAAACGAGACGAAGGAGGTTGAACGAGAGCGAAACGAGAAGAAGGAGGATGAAAGAGAGCGAAACGAGACGAAGGAGGGTGAAAGAGAGCGAAACGAGATGAAGGAGGGTCAAAGAGAGCGAAACGAGACGAAGGAGGGTGAAAGAGAGCGAAACGAAATGAAGGAGGGTGAAAGAGAGCTAAACGAGACGAAGAGAGTGAAACGAGAGGAAGGAGGGTGAAAGAGAGCGAAACGAGATGAAGGAGGGTGAAAGAGAGCTAAACGAGACGAAGAGAGCGAAACGAGAGGAAGGAGGGTGAAAGAGAGCGAAACGAGACGAAGGAGGGTGAAAGAGAGCGAAAGGAGTCGAAGGAGGGTGAAAGAGAGCAGAACGAGACGAAGGAGGGTGAAAGAGAACGAAACGAGACGAAGGAGGGTGAAAGAGAGTGAAACGAGACGAAGGAGGGTGAAAGAGGGCGAAACGAGACGAAGGCGGATGGAACAGAGCGAATCAAGATGGAGGAGGTTGAAAGAGAGCGAAACGAGACGAAGGAGGGTGTTAGAGAGCAAAACGAGACGAAGGAGTGTAAAACAGAGCGAAACGAGACGAAGGAGGGTCAAAGAGAGCGAAACAAGACGGTGGAGCGTGAAAGAGAGCGAAACGAGACGAAGGAGGATGAAAGAGAGCGAAACTAGACGATGGAGGGTGAAAGAGAGCAAAACGAGAGGAAGAAGGGTGAAAGAGAGCGAAACGAGACGAAGGAGGGTGAAAGAGAGCGAAACGAGATGAAGGAGGGTGGAAGAGAGCGAAACGAGACGAAGGAGGGTGATAGAGAGAGAAACGAGACGAAGGAAGGCGAAAGAGAGCAAAACGAGACGAAGGAAGGTGAAAGAGAGCGAAACGAGACAAAGGAGGGTGAAAGGGAGCGAAACAAGATGAAGGAGGGTGAAAGAGAGCGAAACGAGATGAAGGAGGGTGGAAGAGAGCGAAACGAGACGAAGGAGGGTGAAAGAGAGAGAAACGAGACGAAGGAAGGTGAAAGAGAGCAAAACGAGACGAAGGAAGGTGAAAGAGAGCGAAACGAGACAAAGGAGGGTGAAAGGGAGCGAAACGAGATGAAGGAGGGTGAAAGAGAGCGAAACGAGACGAAGGAGGGTGAAAGAGAGCGAAATGAGACGAAGGAGGGTGAACGAGAGTGAAACGAGAAGAAGGAGGGTGAAAGAGAGCGAAACGAGACGAAGGTGGGTGAAAGAGAGCGAAACGAGATGAAGGAGAGTGAAAGAGAGCGAAACGAGATGAAGGAGGGTGAAAGAGAGCAAAATGAGACGAAGGAGTGTAAAACAGAGCGAAACGAGACGAAGGAGGGTGCAAGAGAGGTAAACGAGACAAAGGAGGGTCAAAGATAGCGAAACAAGACGGTGGAGGGTGAAAGAGAGCGAAACGAGACGAAGGAGGGTGAAAGAGAGCGAAACGAGACGATGGAGTGTGAAAGAGAGCGAAACGAGAGGAAGGAGGGTGAAAGAGAGTGAAACGAGACGAAGGAGGGTGAAAGAGAGCGAAACGAGATGAAGGAGGGTGGAAGAGAGCGAAACGAGACGTAGGAGGGTGAAAGAGAGAGAAACGAGATGAAGGAAGGTGAAAGAGAGCGAAACGAGACGAAGGAAGGTGAAAGAGAGCGAAACGAGACAAAGGAGGGCGAAAGGGAGCGAAACGAAATGAAGGAGGGTGAAAGACAGCGAAACGAGATGAAGGACGGTGAAAGAGAGTGAAAGGAGACGAAGGAGGGTGAAAGAGAGCGAAACGAGAGGAAGGAGGGTGAAAGAGAGCGAAACGAGTCGAAGGAGGGTGAAAGTGAGCGAAACGAGATGAAGGAGGGTGGAAGAGATCAAAACAAGACGAAGGAGGGTGAAAGAGAGAGAAACGAGACGAAGGAAGGTGAAAGAGAGCGAAACGAGATGAAGGAAGGTGAAAGAGAGCGAAACGAGACAAAGGAGGGTGAAAGGGACCGAAACGAGATGAAGGAGGGTGAAAGAGAGCGAAACGAGCTGAAGGAGGGTGAAAGAGAGCGAAACGAGACGAAGGAGGGTGAATGAGGGCGAAACGAGATGAAGGCGGGTGGAACAGAGCGAAACAAGACGAAAGAAGGGTGAAAGAGAGCAAAACGAGAGGAAGGAGGGTGAAAGAGTGCGAAACGAGATGATGGAGGGTGAAAGAGAGCGAAAGGAGATGAAGGAGGGTGAAAGAGAGCGAAATGAGACGAAGGAGGGTGAAAGCGAGCGAAAGGAGTCGAAGGATGGTGAAAGAGAGTGGAACGAGACGAAGGAGGGTGAATGAGACCGAAACGAGACGAAGGAGGGTGAAAGAGAGCGAAACGAGACGAAGGAGGGTGAAAGAGAGTGAAACGAGAAGAAGGAGGGTGAAAGAGAGTAAAACGAGACGAAGGAGGGTGAAAGAGAGCGAAACGAGATGAAGGAGGGTCAAACAGAGCGAAACGAGACGAAGGAGGGTGAAAGAGAGCGAAACGAGATGAAGGTGGGTCAAAGAGAGCAAAACGAGACGAAGGAGGGTGAAAGAGAGCGAAAGGATTCGAAGGAGGGTGAAAGAGAGTGGAACGAGACGAAAGAGGGTGAAAGAGACCGAAACGAGACAAAGGAGGGTGTAAGAGAGCTAAACGAGACGAAGGAGCGTGAAAGAGAGCGAAAGGAGTCGAAGGAGGTTGAAAGAGAGCGGAACGAGACGAAGGAGGGTGAAAGAGAGCGAAACGAGATGAAGGAGTGTCAAAGAGAGGGAAACGAGACGGTGGAGGGTGAAAGAGAGCGAAACGAAACGGTGGAGGGTGAAAGAGAGCGAAACGAGACGAAGGAGGGTGAAAGAGAGTGAAACAAGACGATGGAGGGTGAAAGACAGCGAAACGAGAGGAAGGAGGGTGAAAGAGAGCGAAACGAGACGAAGGAGGGTGAAAGAGAGCGAAATGAGACGAAGGAGGGTGAAAGAGAGCGAAACAAGACGAAGGAGTGTGAAAGAGAGCGAAACGAGACGATGGAGTGTGAAAGAGAGCGAAACGAGAGGAAGGAGGGTGAAAGAGAGCGAAACGAGACGAAGGAGGGTGAAAGAGAGCGAAACGAGATGAAGGAGGGTGGAAGAGAGCGAAACGAGACGAAGGAGGGTGAAAGAGAGAGAAACGAGACGAAGGAAGGTGAAAGAGAGCGAAACGAGACGAAGGAAGTTGAAAGAGAACGAAACGAGACAAAGGAGGGTGAAAGGGAGCGAAACGAAATGAAGGAGGGTGAAAGAGAGCGAAACGAGATGAAGGAGGGTGAAAGAGAGTGAAACGAGACGAAGGAGGGTGAAAGAGAGCGAAACGAGAGGAAGGAGGGTGAAAGAGAGCGAAACGAGACGAAGGAGGGTGAAAGTGAGCGAAACGAGATGAAGGAAGGTGGAAGAGAGCGAAACGAGACGAAAGAGGGTGAAAGAGAGAGAAACGAGACGAAGGAAGGTGAAAGAGAGCGAAACGAGATGAAGGAAGGCGAAAGAGAGCGAAACGAGAGGAAGGAGGGTGAAAGAGAGCGAAACGAGATGAAGGAGGGTGAAAGAGAGTGAAACGAGACGAAGGAGGGTGAAAGAGAGCGAAACGAGAGGAAGGAGGGTGAAAGAGAGCGAAACGAGACGAAGGAGGGTGAAAGTGAGCGAAACGAGATGAAGGAGGGTGGAAGAGAGCGAAACGAGACGAAGGAGGGTGAAAGAAAGAGAAACGAGACGAAGGAAGGTGAAAGAGAGCGAAACGAGATGAAGGAAGGTGAAAGAGAGCGAAACGAGAGGAAGGAGGGTGAAAGAGACCGAAACAAGATGAAGGAGGATGAAAGAGAGCGAAACGAGATGAAGGAGGGTGAAAGAGAGTGAAACGAGACGAAGGAGGGTGAAAGAGAGCGAAAGGAGTCGAAGGAGGGTGAAAGAGAGCAGAACGAGACGAAGGAGGGTGAAAGAGAACGAAACGAGATGAAGGAGGGTGAAAGAGAGCGAAACGAGACGAAGCAGGCTGAAAGATAGCGAAAGGAGTCGAAGGAGGGTGAAAGAGAGCGGAACGAGACGAAGGAGGGTCACAGAGAGCGAAACGAGACGAAGGAGGGTGAAAGAGAGCGAAACAAGATGAAGGAGGGTGAAAGAGAGCTAAACGAGACGGTGGAGGGTGAAAGAGAGCGAAACGAGACGAAGGAGGGTGAAAGAGAGCGAAACAAGACGAAGAAGGGCGAAAGAGAGCGAAACGAGAGGAAGGAGGGTGAAAGAGAGCGAAACGAGATGAAGGAGGGTGAAAGAGAGCGAAACGAGATGAAGGAGGGTGAAAGAGAGCGAAACGAGACGAAGCAGGCTGAAAGAGAGCGAAAGGAGTCGAAGGAGGGTGAAAGAGAGCGGAACGAGACGAAGGAGGGTGAAAGAGAGCGAAACGAGACGAAGGAGGGTGAAAGAGAGCGAAACGAGACGAAGGAGGCTAAAAGAGAGCGAAACAAGACGAAGGAGGGCGAAAGAGAGTGAAACGAGAGGAAGGAGGGTGAAAGAGAGCGAAACGAGATGAAGGAGGGTGAAAGAGAGCGAAACGAGATGAAGGAGGGTGAAAGAGAGCGAAACGAGACGAAGGAGGGTGAAAGAGAGCGAAAGGAGTCGAAGGAGGGTGAAAGAGAGCGAAACGAGATGATGGAGTGTGAAAGAGAGTGAAACGAGAGGAAGGAGGGTGAAAGAGAGCGAAACGAGAAGAAGGAGGGTGAAAGAGAGCAAAATGAGACGAAGGAGTGTAAAACAGAGCGAAACGAGACGAAGGAGGGTGCAAGAGAGGTAAACGAGACAAAGGAGGGTCAAAGAGAGCGAAACAAGACGGTGGAGGGTGAAAGAGAGCGAAACGAGACGAAGGAGGGTGAAAGAGAGCGAAACGAGACGATGGAGTGTGAAAGAGAGCGAAACGAGAGGAAGGAGGGTGAAAGAGAGTGAAACGAGACGAAGGAGGGTGAAAGAGAGCGAAACGAGATGAAGGAGGGTGGAAGAGAGCGAAACGAGACGTAGGAGGGTGAAAGAGAGAGAAACGAGATGAAGGAAGGTGAAAGAGAGCGAAACGAGACGAAGGAAGGTGAAAGAGAGCGAAACGAGACAAAGGAGGGCGAAAGGGAGCGAAACGAAATGAAGGAGGGTGAAAGACAGCGAAACGAGATGAAGGACGGTGAAAGAGAGTGAAAGGAGACGAAGGAGGGTGAAAGAGAGCGAAACGAGAGGAAGGAGGGTGAAAGAGAGCGAAACGAGTCGAAGGAGGGTGAAAGTGAGCGAAACGAGATGAAGGAGGGTGGAAGAGAGCAAAACGAGACGAAGGAGGGTGAAAGAGAGAGAAACGAGACGAAGGAAGGTGAAAGAGAGCGAAACGAGATGAAGGAAGGTGAAAGAGAGCGAAACGAGACAAAGGAGGGTGAAAGGGACCGAAACGAGATGAAGGAGGGTGAAAGAGAGCGAAACGAGATGAAGGAGGGTGAAAGAGAGCGAAACGAGACGAAGGAGGGTGAATGAGGGCGAAACGAGATGAAGGCGGGTGGAACAGAGCGAAACAAGACGAAAGAAGGGTGAAAGAGAGCAAAACGAGAGGAAGGAGGGTGAAAGAGTGCGAAACGAGATGATGGAGGGTGAAAGAGAGCGAAAGGAGATGAAGGAGGGTGAAAGAGAGCGAAATGAGACGAAGGAGGGTGAAAGCGAGCGAAAGGAGTCGAAGGATGGTGAAAGAGAGTGGAACGAGACGAAGGAGGGTAAATGAGACCGAAACGAGACGAAGGAGGGTGAAAGAGAGCGAAACGAGACGAAGGAGGGTGAAAGAGAGTGAAACGAGAAGAAGGAGGGTGAAAGTGAGTAAAACGAGACGAAGGAGGGTGAAAGAGAGCGAAACGAGATGAAGGAGGGTCAAACAGAGCGAAACGAGACGAAGGAGGGTGAAAGAGAGCGAAACGAGATGAAGGTGGGTCAAAGAGAGCAAAACGAGACGAAGGAGGGTGAAAGAGAGCGAAAGGATTCGAAGGAGGGTGAAAGAGAGTGGAACGAGACGAAAGAGGGTGAAAGAGACCGAAACGAGACAAAGGAGGGTGTAAGAGAGCTAAACGAGACGAAGGAGCGTGAAAGAGAGCGAAAGGAGTCGAAGGAGGTTGAAAGAGAGCGGAACGAGACGAAGGAGGGTGAAAGAGAGCGAAACGAGATGAAGGAGTGTCAAAGAGAGGGAAACGAGACGGTGGAGGGTGAAAGAGAGCGAAACGAAACGGTGGAGGGTGAAAGAGAGCGAAACGAGACGAAGGAGGGTGAAAGAGAGTGAAACAAGACGATGGAGGGTGAAAGACAGCGAAACGAGAGGAAGGAGGGTGAAAGAGAGCGAAACGAGACGAAGGAGGGTGAAAGAGAGCGAAATAAGACGAAGGAGGGTGAAAAAGAGCGAAACGAGACGAAGGAGTGTGAAAGAGAGCGAAACGAGACGATGGAGTGTGAAAGAGAGCGAAACGAGAGGAAGGAGGGTGAAAGAGAGCGAAACGAGACGAAGGAGGGTGAAAGAGAGCGAAACGAGATGAAGGAGGGTGGAAGAGAGCGAAACGAGACGAAGGAGGGTGAAAGAGAGAGAAACGAGACGAAGGAAGGTGAAAGAGAGCGAAACGAGACGAAGGAAGTTGAAAGAGAACGAAACGAGACAAAGGAGGGTGAAAGGGAGCGAAACGAAATGAAGGAGGGTGAAAGAGAGCGAAACGAGATGAAGGAGGGTGAAAGAGAGTGAAACGAGACGAAGGAGGGTGAAAGAGAGCGAAACGAGAGGAAGGAGGGTGAAAGAGAGCGAAACGAGACGAAGGAGGGTGAAAGTGAGCGAAACGAGATGAAGGAAGGTGGAAGAGAGCGAAACGAGACGAAAGAGGGTGAAAGAGAGAGAAACGAGACGAAGGAAGGTGAAAGAGAGCGAAACGAGATGAAGGAAGGTGAAAGAGAGCGAAACGAGAGGAAGGAGGGTGAAAGAGAGCGAAACGAGATGAAGGAGGGTGAAAGAGAGTGAAACGAGACGAAGGAGGGTGAAAGAGAGCGAAACGAGAGGAAGGAGGGTGAAAGAGAGCGAAACGAGACGAAGGAGGGTGAAAGTGAGCGAAACGAGATGAAGGAGGGTGGAAGAGAGCGAAACGAGACGAAGGAGGGTGAAAGAGAGAGAAACGAGACGAAGGAAGGTGAAAGAGAGCGAAACGAGATGAAGGAAGGTGAAAGAGAGCGAAACGAGAGGAAGGAGGGTGAAAGAGACCGAAACAAGATGAAGGAGGATGAAAGAGAGCGAAACGAGATGAAGGAGGGTGAAAGAGAGTGAAACGAGACGAAGGAGGGTGAAAGAGAGCGAAAGGAATCGAAGGAGGGTGAAAGAGAGCAGAACGAGACGAAGGAGGGTGAAAGAGAACGAAACGAGATGAAGGAGGGTGAAAGAGAGCGAAACGAGACGAAGCAGGCTGAAAGAGAGCGAAAGGAGTCGAAGGAGGGTGAAAGAGAGCGGAACGAGACGAAGGAGGGTCACAGAGAGCGAAACGAGACGAAGGAGGGTGAAAGAGAGCGAAACGAGACGAAGGAGGGTGAAAGAGAGCGAAACAAGACGAAGAAGGGCGAAAGAGAGCGAAACGAGAGGAAGGAGGGTGAAAGAGAGCGAAACGAGATGAAGGAGGGTGAAAGAGAGCGAAACGAGATGAAGGAGAGTGAAAGAGAGCGAAACGAGACGAAGCAGGCTGAAAGAGAGCGAAAGGAGTCGAAGGAGGATGAAAGAGAGCGGAACGAGACGAAGGAGGGTGAAAGAGAGCGAAACGAGACGAAGGAGGGTGAAAGAGAGCGAAACGAGACGAAGGAGGCTAAAAGAGAGCGAAACAAGACGAAGGAGGGCGAAAGAGAGTGAAACGAGAGGAAGGAGGGTGTAAGAGAGCGAAATGAGACGAAGGAGGGTGAAAGAGAGCGAAAGGAGTCGAAGGAGGTTGAAAGAGAGCGGAACGAGACGAAGGAGGGTGAAAGAGAGCGAAACGAGATGAAGGAGTGTCAAAGAGAGGGAAACGAGACGGTGGAGGGTGAAAGAGAGCGAAACGAAACGGTGGAGGGTGAAAGAGAGCGAAACGAGACGAAGGAGGGTGAAAGAGAGCGAAACGAGACGAAGGAGGGTGAAAGAGAGCGAAACGAGACGATGGAGTGTGAAAGAGAGCGAAACGAGAGGAAGGAGGGTGAAAGAGAGCGAAACGAGACGAAGGAGGGTGAAAGAGAGCGAAACGAGATGAAGGAGGGTGGAAGAGAGCGAAACGAGACGAAGGAGGGTGAAAGAGAGAGAAACGAGACGAAGGAAGGTGAAAGAGAGCGAAACGAGACGAAGGAAGGTGAAAGAGAGCGAAACGAGACTAAGGAGGGTGAAAGGGAGCGAAACGAAATGAAGGAGGGTGAAAGAGAGTGAAACGAGATGAAGGAGGGTGAAAGAGAGTGAAACGAGACGAAGGAGGGTGAAAGAGAGCGAAACGAGAGGAAGGAGGGTGAAAGAGAGCGAAACGAGACGAAGGAGGGTGAAAGTGAGCGAAACGAGATGAAGGAGGGTGGAAGAGAGCGAAACGAGACGAAGGAGGGTGAAAGAGAGAGAAACGAGACGAAGGAAGGTGAAAGAGAGCGAAACGAGATGAAGGAAGGTGAAAGAGAGCGAAACGAGACGAAGGAGGGTGAAAGGGACCGAAACGAGATGAAGGAGGGTGAATGAGGGCGAAACGAGACGAAGGCGGGTGGAACAGAGCGAAACCAAACGAAAGACGGGTGAAAGAGAGCAAAACGAGAGGAAGGAGTGTCAAAGAGAGCGAAACGAGACGAAGGAGGGTGAAAGAGAGCGAAACGAGATGAAGGAGGGTGAAAGAGAGCTAAACGAGACGATGGAGGGTCACAGAGAGCGAAACGAGACGAAAGAGGGTAAAAGAGAACGAAACGAGACGGTGGAGGGTGAAAGAGAGCGAAACGAGACGAAGGAGGGTGAAAGAGAGCGAAACAAGACGAAGGAGGGCGAAAGTGAGCGAAACGAGAGGAAGGAGGGTGAAAGAGAGCGAAATGAGATGAAGGAGGGTGAAAGAGAGCGAAACGATACGAAGGAGGGTGAAAGAGAGCGAAAGGAGTCGAAGGAGGTTGAAAGAGAGCGGAACGAGACGAAGGAGGGTGAAAGACAGCGAAACGAGATGAAGGAGGGTGAAAGAGAGTGAAATAAGACGAAGGAGGGTGAAAGAGAGCGAAACGAGAGGAAGGAGGGTGAAAGAGAGCGAAACGAGACGAAGGAGGGTGAAAGTGAGCGAAACGAGATGAAGGAGGGTGGAAGAGAGCGAAACGAGACGAAGGAGGGTGAAAGAGAGAGAAACGAGACGAAGGAAGGTGAAAGAGAGCGAAACGAGATGAAGGAAGGTGAAAGAGAGCGAAACGAGACGAAGGAGGGTGAAAGGGACCGAAACGAGATGAAGGAGGATGAATGAGGGCGAAACGAGACGAAGGCGGGTGGAACAGAGCGAAACCAGACGAAAGACGGGTGAAAGAGAGCAAAACGAGAGGAAGGAGTGTCAAAGAGAGCGAAACGAGACGAAGGAGGGTGAAAGAGAGCGAAACGAGATGAAGGAGGGTGAAAGAGAGCTAAACGAGACGATGGAGGGTCACAGAGAGCGAAACGAGACGAAAGAGGGTAAAAGAGAACGAAACGAGACGGTGGAGGGTGAAAGAGAGCGAAACGAGACGAAGGAGGGTGAAAGAGAGCGAAACAAGACGAAGGAGGGGGAAAGTGAGCGAAACGAGAGGAAGGAGGGTGAAAGAGAGCGAAATGAGATGAAGGAGGGTGAAAGAGAGCGAAACGAGACGAAGGAGGGTGAAAGAGAGCGAAAGGAGTCGAAGGAGGTTGAAAGAGAGCGGAACGAGACGAAAGAGGGTGAAAGAGAACGAAACGAGACGAAGGAGGGTGAAAGAGAGTGAAACGAGACGAAGGAGGCTGAAAGAGGGCGAAACGAGACGAAGCCGGGTGGAACAGAGCGAAACAAGACGAAGGAGGGTGAAAGAGAGCGAAACGAGATGAAGGAGGGTGAAAGAGAGCAAAACGAGACGAAGGAGTGCAAAACAGAGCAAAACGAGACGAAGGAGGGTGCAAGAGAGCTAAACGAGACGAAGGAGGGTCAAAGAGAGTGAAACAAGACGGTGGAGGGTGAAAGAGAGCGAAACGAGACGAAGGAGGGTGAAAGAGAGCGAAACGAGACGATGGAGTGTGAAAGAGAGCGAAACGAGAGGAAGGAGGGTGAAAGAGAGCGAAACGAGACGAAGGAGGGTGAAAGAGAGCGAAACTAGATGAAGGAGGGTGGAAGAGAGCGAAACGAGACGAAGGAGGGTGAAAGAGAGAGAAACGAGACGAAGGAAGGTGAAAGAGAGCGAAACGAGACGAAGGAAGGTGAAAGGGAGCGAAACGAAATGAAGGAGGGTGAAAGAGAGCGAAACGAGATGAAGGAGGGTGAAAGAGAGCGAAACGAGACGAAGGAGGGTGAATGAGGGCGAAACGAGACGAAGGCGGGTGGAACAGAGCGAAACAAGACGAAAGAAGGGTGAAAGAGAGCAAAACGAGAGGAAGGAGGGTGAAAGAGTGCGAAACGAGATGAAGGAGGGTGAAAGAGAGCGATAGGAGATGAAGGAGGGTGAAAGAGAGCGAAATGAGACGAAGGAGGGAGAAAGAGAGCGAAAGGAGTCGAAGGATGGTGAAAGAGAGTGGAACGAGACGAAGGAGGGGGAATGAGACCGAAACGAGATGAAGGAGGGTGAAAGAGAGCGAAACGAGACGAAGGAGGGTGAAAGAGAGTGAAACGAGAAGAAGGAGGGTGAAAGAGAGTGAAACGAGAAGAAGGAGGGTGAAAGAGAGCGAAACGAGGTGAAGGAGGGTCAAACAGAGCAAAATGAGACGAAGGAGGGTGAAAGAGAGCGAAACGAGATGGAGGTGGGTCAAAGAGAGCGAAACAAGACGAAGGAGGGTGAAAGAGAGTGAAAGGATTCGAAGGAGGGTGAAAGAGAGTGGAACGAGACGAAGGAGGGTGAAAGAGACCGAAACGAGACGAAGGAGGGTGAAAGAGAGCGAAACGAGACAAAGGAGGGTGAAAGAGAGTGAAACGAGAAGAAGGAGGGTGAAAGAGAGCGAAACGAGATGAAGGAGGGTGAAAGAGAGCGAAACGAGATGAAGGAGGGTCAAAGAGAGCGAAACGAGACGGTGGAGGGTGAAAGAGAGCGAAACGAAACGGTGGAGGGTGAAAGAGAGCGAAACGAGACGAAGGAGGGTGAAAGAGAGCGAAACGAGACAAAGGAGGGTGAAAGAGAGCGAAACGAGACGAAGAAAGGTGAAAGAGAGCGAAACAAGACGAAGGAGGGGGAAAGAGAGCGAAACGAGACGAAGGAGTGTGAAAGAGAGCGAAACGAGATGAAGGAGAGTCAAAGTGAGCGAAACGAGACGAAGGAGGGTGAAAGAGAGCGAAACGAGATGAAGGAGGGTGAAAGAGAGCTAAACGAGACGAAGGAGGGTCACAGAGAGCGAAACGAGATGAAAGACTGTAAAAGAGAGCGAAACGAGACGGTGGAGGGTGAAAGAGAGCAAAACGAGACGAAGGAGGGTGAAAGAGAGCGAAACAAGACGAAGGAGTGCGAAAGAGAGCGAAACGAGATGAAGGAGGGTGGAAGATAGCGAAAGGAGTCGAAGGAGGGTGAAAGAGAGCGGAACGAGACGAAGGAGGGTGAAAGAGAACGAAACGAGACGAAGGAGGGTGAAAGAGAGTGAAACGAGACGAAGGAGGCTGAAAGAGGGCGAAACGAGACGAAGCCGGGTGGAACAGAGCGAAACAAGACGAAGGAGGGTGAAAGAGAGCGAAACGAGACGAAGGAGGGTAAAAGAGATCAAAACGAGACAAAGGAGTGTAAAACAGAGCGAAACGAGACGAAGGAGGGTAAAAGAGAGCGAAACGAGACGAAGGAGGGTGAAAGAGAGCGAAACGAGACGAAGAAAGGTGAAAGAGAGCGAAACGAGACGAAGGAGGGTGAAAGAGAGCGAAAGGAGATGAAGGAGGGTGAAAGAGAGCGAAAGGAGTTGCAGGAGGGTGAAAGAGAGTGGAACGAGACGAAGGAGGGAGAAGGAGACCGAAACGAGACGAAGGAGGTTGAAAGAGAGCGAAACGAGACGAAGGAGGGTGAAAGAGAGCGAAACGAGAAGAAGGAGGGTGAAAGAGAGCGAAACGAGACGAAGGAGGGTGAAAGAGAGCGAAACGAGATGAAGGAGGGTCAAAGAGAGCGAAACGAGACGAAAAAGGGTGAAAGAGAGCGAAACGAGATGAAGGAGGGTGAAAGAGAGCTAAACGAGACGAAGGAGGGTCACAGAGAGCGAAACGAGACGAAAGACTGTAAAAGAGAGCGAAACGAGACGGTGGAGGGTGAAAGAGAGCGAAACAAGACGAAGGAGGGTGAAAGAGAGCGAAACAAGACGAAGGAGGGCGGAAGAGAGCGAAACGAGAGGAAGGAGGGTGAAAGAGAGCGAAACGAGATGAAGGAGGGTGAAAGAGAGCGAAACGAGATGAAGGAGGGTGAAAGAGAGCGAAACGAGATGAAGGAGGGTGGAAGATAGCGAAAGGAGTCGAAGGAGGGTGAAAGAGAGCGGAACGAGACGAAGGAGGGTGAAAGAGAACGAAACGAGACGAAGGAGGGTGAAAGAGAGTGAAACGAGACGAAGGAGGGTGAAAGGGGGCGAAACGAGACGAAGGCGGGTGGAACAGAGCCAAACAAGACGAAAGAAGGGTGAAAGAGAGCAAAACGAGAGGAAAGAGGGTGAAAGAGAGCGAAACAAGATGAAGGAGGGTGAAAGAGAGCGAAACGAGATGAAGGAGGGTCAAACAGAGCGAAACGAGACGAAGGAGGGTGAAAGAGAGCGAAACGAGATGAAGGTGGGTCAAAGAGAGCAAAACGAGACGAAGGAGGGTGAAAGAGAGCGAAAGGATTCGAAGGAGGGTGAATGAGAGTGGAACGAGACGAAAGAGGGTGAAAGAGACCGAAACGAGACGAAGGAGGGTGAAAGAGAGAGAAACGAGACAAAGGAGGGTGTAAGAGAGCGAAATGAGACGAAGGAGGGTGAAAGAGAGCGAAAGGAGTCGAAGGAGGTTGAAAGAGAGCGGAACGAGACGAAGGAGGGTGAAAGAGAGCGAAACGAGATGAAGGAGTGTCAAAGAGAGGGAAACGAGACGGTGGAGCGTGAAAGAGAGCGAAACGAAACGGTGGAGGGTGAAAGAGAGCGAAACGAGACGAAGGAGGGTGAAAGAGAGCGAAACGAGACGAAGGAGGGTGAAAGAGAGCGAAACGAGACGATGGAGTGTGAAAGAGAGCGAAACGAGAGGAAGGAGGGTGAAAGAGAGCGAAACGAGACGAAGGAGGGTGAAAGAGAGCGAAACGAGATGAAGGAGGGTGGAAGAGAGCGAAACGAGACGAAGGAGGGTGAAAGAGAGAGAAACGAGACGAAGGAAGGTGAAAGAGAGCGAAACGAGACGAAGGAAGGTGAAAGAGAGCGAAACGAGACTAAGGAGGGTGAAAGGGAGCGAAACGAAATGAAGGAGGGTGAAAGAGTGCGAAACGAGATGAAGGAGGGTGAAAGAGAGTGAAACGAGACGAAGGAGGGTGAAAGAGAGCGAAACGAGAGGAAGGAGGGTGAAAGAGAGCGAAACGAGACGAAGGAGGGTGAAAGTGAGCGAAACGAGATGAAGGAGGGTGGAAGAGAGCGAAACGAGACGAAGGAGGGTGAAAGAGAGAGAAACGAGACGAAGGAAGGTGAAAGAGAGCGAAACGAGATGAAGGAAGGTGAAAGAGAGCGAAACGAGACGAAGGAGGGTGAAAGGGACCGAAACGAGATGAAGGAGGGTGAATGAGGGCGAAACGAGACGAAGGCGGGTGGAACAGAGCGAAACCAGACGAAAGACGGGTGAAAGAGAGCAAAACGAGAGGAAGGAGTGTCAAAGAGAGCGAAACGAGACGAAGGAGGGTGAAAGAGAGCGAAACGAGATGAAGGAGGGTGAAAGTGAGCGAAACGAGATGAAGGAGGGTGGAAGAGAGCGAAACGAGACGAAGGAGGGTGAAAGAGAGAGAAACGAGACGAAGGAAGGTGAAAGAGAGCGAAACGAGATGAAGGAAGGTGAAAGAGAGCGAAACGAGACGAAGGAGGGTGAAAGGGACCGAAACGAGATGAAGGAGGGTGAATGAGGGCGAAACGAGACGAAGGCGGGTGGAACAGAGCGAAACCAGACGAAAGACGGGTGAAAGAGAGCAAAACGAGAGGAAGGAGTGTCAAAGAGAGCGAAACGAGACGAAGGAGGGTGAAAGAGAGCGAAACGAGATGAAGGAGGGTGAAAGAGAGCTAAACGAGACGATGGAGGGTCACAGAGAGCGAAACGAGACGAAAGAGGGTAAAAGAGAACGAAACGAGACGGTGGAGGGTGAAAGAGAGCGAAACGAGACGAAGGAGGGTGAAAGAGAGCGAAACAAGACGAAGGAGGGCGAAAGTGAGCGAAACGAGAGGAAGGAGGGTGAAAGAGAGCGAAATGAGATGAAGGAGGGTGAAAGAGAGCGAAACGAGACGAAGGAGGGTGAAAGAGAGCGAAAGGAGTCGAAGGAGGTTGAAAGAGAGCGGAACGAGACGAAGGAGGGTGAAAGAGAGCGAAACGAGATGAAGGAGGGTGAAAGAGAGTGAAATAAGACGAAGGAGGGTGAAAGAGAGCGAAACGAGAGGAAGGAGGGTGAAAGAGAGCGAAACGAGACGAAGGAGGGTGAAAGTGAGCGAAACGAGATGAAGGAGGGTGGAAGAGAGCGAAACGAGACGAAGGAGGGTGAAAGAGAGAGAAACGAGACGAAGGAAGGTGAAAGAGAGCGAAACGAGATGAAGGAAGGTGAAAGAGAGCGAAACGAGACGAAGGAGGGTGAAAGGGACCGAAACGAGATGAAGGAGGGTGAATGAGGGCGAAACGAGACGAAGGCGGGTGGAACAGAGCGAAACCAGACGAAAGACGGGTGAAAGAGAGCTAAACGAGACGGTGGAGGGTGAAAGAGAGCGAAACGAGACGAAGGAGGGTGAAAGAGAGCGAAACAAGACGAAGGAGGGCGAAAGTGAGCGAAACGAGAGGAAGGAGGGTGAAAGAGAGCGAAATGAGATGAAGGAGGGTGAAAGAGAGCGAAACGAGACGAAGGAGGGTGAAAGAGAGCGAAAGGAGTCGAAGGAGGTTGAAAGAGAGCGGAACGAGACGAAGGAGGGTGAAAGAGAACGAAACGAGACGAAGGAGGGTGAAAGAGAGTGAAACGAGACGAAGGAGGCTGAAAGAGGGCGAAACGAGACGAAGCCGGGTGGAACAGAGCGAAACAAGACGAAGGAGGGTGAAAGAGAGCGAAACGAGATGAAGGAGGGTGAAAGTGAGCAAAACGAGACGAAGGAGTGCAAAACAGAGCAAAACGAGACGAAGGAGGGTGCAAGAGAGCTAAACGAGACGAAGGAGGGTCAAAGAGAGCGAAACAAGACGGTGGAGGGTGAAAGAGAGCGAAACGAGACGAAGGAGGGTGAAAGAGAGCGAAACGAGACGATGGAGTGTGAAAGAGAGCGAAACGAGAGGAAGGAGGGTGAAAGAGAGCGAAACGAGACGAAGGAGGGTGAAAGAGAGCGAAACGAGATGAAGGAGGGTGGAAGAGAGCGAAACGAGACGAAGGAGGGTGAAAGAGAGAGAAACGAGACGAAGGAAGGTGAAAGAGAGCGAAACGAGACGAAGGAAGGTGAAAGGGAGCGAAACGAAATGAAGGAGGGTGAAAGAGAGCGAAACGAGATGAAGGAGGGTGAAAGAGAGCGAAACGAGACGAAGGAGGGTGAATGAGGGCGAAACGAGACGAAGGCGGGTGGAACAGAGCGAAACAAGACGAAAGAAGGGTGAAAGAGAGCAAAACGAGAGGAAGGAGGGTGAAAGAGTGCGAAACGAGATGAAGGAGGGTGAAAGAGAGCGATAGGAGATGAAGGAGGGTGAAAGAGAGCGAAATGAGACGAAGGAGGGAGAAAGAGAGCGAAAGGAGTCGAAGGATGGTGAAAGAGAGTGGAACGAGCCGAAGGAGGGGGAATGAGACCGAAACGAGACGAAGGAGGGTGAAAGAGAGCGAAACGAGACGAAGGAGGGTGAAAGAGAGTGAAACGAGAAGAAGGAGGGTGAAAGAGAGTGAAACGAGAAGAAGGAGGGTGAAAGAGAGCGAAACGAGGTGAAGGAGAGTCAAACAGAGCAAAATGAGACGAAGGAGGGTGAAAGAGAGCGAAACGAGATGGAGGTGGGTCAAAGAGAGCGAAACAAGACGAAGGAGGGTGAAAGAGACTGAAAGGATTCGAAGGAGGGTGAAAGAGAGTGGAACGAGACGAAGGAGGGTGAAAGAGACCGAAACGAGACGAAGGAGGGTGAAAGAGAGCGAAACGAGACAAAGGAGGGTGAAAGAGAGTGAAACGAGAAGAAGGAGGGTGAAAGAGAGCGAAACGAGACGAAGGAGGGTGAAAGAGAGCGAAACGAGATGAAGGAGGGTCAAAGAGAGCGAAATGAGACGGTGGAGGGTGAAAGAGAGCGAAACGAAACGGTGGAGGGTGAAAGAGAGCGAAACGAGACGAAGGAGGGTGAAAGAGAGCGAAACGAGACAAAGGAGGGTGAAAGAGAGCGAAACGAGACGAAGAAAGGTGAAAGAGAGCGAAACAAGACGAAGGAGGGGGAAAGAGAGCGAAAGGAGATGAAGGAGGGTGAAAGAGAGCGAAAGGAGTCGCAGGAGGGTGAAAGAGCGTGGAACGAGACGAAGGAGGGAGAAGGAGACCGAAACGAGACGAAGGAGGTTGAAAGAGAGCGAAACAAGACGAAGGAGGGTGAAAGAGAGCGAAACGAGAAGAAGGAGGGTGAAAGAGAGCGAAACGAGACGAAGGAGGGTGAAAGAGAGCGAAACGAGATGAAGGAGAGTCAAAGTGAGCGAAACGAGACGAAGGAGGGTGAAAGAGAGCGAAACGAGATGAAGGAGGGTGAAAGAGAGCTAAACGAGACGAAGGAGGGTCACAGAGAGCGAAACGAGATGAAAGACTGTAAAAGAGAGCGAAACGAGACGGTGGAGGGTGAAAGAGAGCGAAACGAGACGAAGGAGGGTGAAAGAGAGCGAAACAAGACGAAGGAGGGCGAAAGAGAGCGAAACGAGATGAAGGAGGGTGAAAGAGAGTGAAACGAGACGAAGGAGGGTGAAAGAGAGCGAAACGAGAGGAAGGAGGGTGAAAGAGAGCGAAACGAGACGAAGGAGGGTGAAAGTGAGCGAAACGAGATGAAGGAGGGTGGAAGAGAGCGAAACGAGACGAAGGAGGGTGAAAGAGAGAGAAACGAGACGAAGGAAGGTGAAAGAGAGCGAAACGAGATGAAGGAAGGTGAAAGAGAGCGAAACGAGACGAAGGAGGGTGAAAGGGACCGAAACGAGATGAAGGAGGGTGAATGAGGGCGAAACGAGACGAAGGCGGGTGGAACAGAGCGAAACCAGACGAAAGACGGGTGAAAGAGAGCAAAACGAGAGGAAGGAGTGTCAAAGAGAGCGAAACGAGACGAAGGAGGGTGAAAGAGAGCGAAACGAGATGAAGGAGGGTGAAAGAGAGCTAAACGAGACGATGGAGGGTCACAGAGAGCGAAACGAGACGAAAGAGGGTAAAAGAGAACGAAACGAGACGGTGGAGGGTGAAAGAGAGCGAAACGAGACGAAGGAGGGTGAAAGAGAGCGAAACAAGACGAAGGAGGGCGAAAGTGAGCGAAACGAGAGGAAGGAGGGTGAAAGAGAGCGAAATGAGATGAAGGAGGGTGAAAGAGAGCGAAACGAGACGAAGGAGGGTGAAAGAGAGCGAAAGGAGTCGAAGGAGGTTGAAAGAGAGCGGAACGAGACGAAGGAGGGTGAAAGAGAGCGAAACGAGATGAAGGAGGGTGAAAGAGAGTGAAATAAGACGAAGGAGGGTGAAAGAGAGCGAAACGAGAGGAAGGAGGGTGAAAGAGAGCGAAACGAGACGAAGGAGGGTGAAAGTGAGCGAAACGAGATGAAGGAGGGTGGAAGAGAGCGAAACGAGACGAAGGAGGGTGAAAGAGAGAGAAACGAGACGAAGGAAGGTGAAAGAGAGCGAAACGAGATGAAGGAAGGTGAAAGAGAGCGAAACGAGACGAAGGAGGGTGAAAGGGACCGAAACGAGATGAAGGAGGGTGAATGAGGGCGAAACGAGACGAAGGCGGGTGGAACAGAGCGAAACCAGACGAAAGACGGGTGAAAGAGAGCTAAACGAGACGGTGGAGGGTGAAAGAGAGCGAAACGAGACGAAGGAGGGTGAAAGAGAGCGAAACAAGACGAAGGAGGGCGAAAGTGAGCGAAACGAGAGGAAGGAGGGTGAAAGAGAGCGAAATGAGATGAAGGAGGGTGAAAGAGAGCGAAACGAGACGAAGGAGGGTGAAAGAGAGCGAAAGGAGTCGAAGGAGGTTGAAAGAGAGCGGAACGAGACGAAGGAGGGTGAAAGAGAACGAAACGAGACGAAGGAGGGTGAAAGAGAGTGAAACGAGACGAAGGAGGCTGAAAGAGGGCGAAACGAGACGAAGCCGGGTGGAACAGAGCGAAACAAGACGAAGGAGGGTGAAAGAGAGCGAAACGAGATGAAGGAGGGTGAAAGTGAGCAAAACGAGACGAAGGAGTGCAAAACAGAGCAAAACGAGACGAAGGAGGGTGCAAGAGAGCTAAACGAGACGAAGGAGGGTCAAAGAGAGCGAAACAAGACGGTGGAGGGTGAAAGAGAGCGAAACGAGACGAAGGAGGGTGAAAGAGAGCGAAACGAGACGATGGAGTGTGAAAGAGAGCGAAACGAGAGGAAGGAGGGTGAAAGAGAGCGAAACGAGACGAAGGAGGGTGAAAGAGAGCGAAACGAGATGAAGGAGGGTGGAAGAGAGCGAAACGAGACGAAGGAGGGTGAAAGAGAGAGAAACGAGACGAAGGAAGGTGAAAGAGAGCGAAACGAGACGAAGGAAGGTGAAAGGGAGCGAAACGAAATGAAGGAGGGTGAAAGAGAGCGAAACGAGATGAAGGAGGGTGAAAGAGAGCGAAACGAGACGAAGGAGGGTGAATGAGGGCGAAACGAGACGAAGGCGGGTGGAACAGAGCGAAACAAGACGAAAGAAGGGTGAAAGAGAGCAAAACGAGAGGAAGGAGGGTGAAAGAGTGCGAAACGAGATGAAGGAGGGTGAAAGAGAGCGATAGGAGATGAAGGAGGGTGAAAGAGAGCGAAATGAGACGAAGGAGGGAGAAAGAGAGCGAAAGGAGTCGAAGGATGGTGAAAGAGAGTGGAACGAGACGAAGGAGGGGGAATGAGACCGAAACGAGACGAAGGAGGGTGAAAGAGAGCGAAACGAGACGAAGGAGGGTGAAAGAGAGTGAAACGAGAAGAAGGAGGGTGAAAGAGAGTGAAACGAGAAGAAGGAGGGTGAAAGAGAGCGAAACGAGGTGAAGGAGGGTCAAACAGAGCAAAATGAGACGAAGGAGGGTGAAAGAGAGCGAAACGAGATGGAGGTGGGTCAAAGAGAGCGAAACAAGACGAAGGAGGGTGAAAGAGACTGAAAGGATTCGAAGGAGGG